>NC_079203.1:18796633-19096633 GCF_026745355.1 Beta vulgaris subsp. vulgaris
ATGCAGATTATGCTGGAGATCTTGTAAATAGGAAAAGTACCTCAGGTATGGCACAATTCTTTGGTCATAGTTTAGTTTCTTGGAGTACCAAGAAACAAAACACAGTTGCTTTATCCACTGCTGAAGCAGAATATGTGGCAGCTGCTGCATGTTGCTCTCAAATGCTTTGGATAAAACAACAAATTAGTGACTATGGAATAAACTTTGATTGTGTTCCTATTTATTGTGATAATACAAGTGCTATCAGTATTTCTAAAGATCCAGTGCATCATTTTAGAGTTAAGCATATACATATTAGACATCACTTTTTAAGAGAGAATGTTGAAACAGGTTTGATTAAACTTGAGTTTTATCAAACTGGAATCAGATTGCTGATATTCTAACTAAGCCTTTCAAAGGGATAGATATGAAAAATTAAGGCTTGAGTTAGGGTTAATAAAAATTAAGTGATTGTTCCTATTCATTCCCCATGCTTGAATCAATTTGAGTGACTTTGTGTGCTAAAATAATTGTGTTTAATTGCCTAAGACCATTGCAAATTGGAATGTTACAAAACATAAACATGAATTCAAAGAAATTAAACAACTCACAAATGTCACATAATACTCCCCTTACTGTTCCTATAGCACAAGTTCCTATAACACAAGTTCCTTAGCATTTATTTTCTTTCAAAAATTAACACTCATAAAAATCCGAAAAAACAAAAAAATCCCAAAACAAAAGGAATCAGATTTAATTAAATCTTGATTCTTATTTATCATCTTTTCGTTTTTTTCTTTTTATTTGCTTTATTTTTCCCGCGTGTCAAAGACACTATTACATGCAAACTCCCTCCTTAATTCACCATTAATAGAAACCGTGTTCCTCCAACTCTTCATCTTCACCATAGCCGAAAATTCATCACACCTCTTATACTCCATAAAAACCTCATTCTTCTCAAATCATGGCAAAAACCTCAGCAATTCTCCTTTTCCAACATCAAAAACTACCAACACTTCAAAAATGGAAAATACTCCATCTCCAACCGAAACCCTTGAAACGACCAAATTCAAGAAACCCCATAGAAGAACAACAATTAGAATCTCCAAGAAGGAGTATGCGTAGAAGAAAGTTAATTGGGGAAGATGATGAAGAAGAAACCCCGGAACAAACTCAGGGGGAAGAAGAAGAAATCACGCCTGTTCCTTCCAAAGGAACTGTTTCTTCATCTTCCAAGAAACGGGTCGAACGAAGTGAATCTAGGTATGTATTGGGTTTTTGTGTAGATTTAGAATGGGCAATAAAGTGAATTTCATGAATTAACTTCCATTCTAAAGGAAAGGCATGGAATTCTTGTTTGAATTCGCCTTTAACAACGCACTTGTTCCTTTAGCATGGATGAATTTGTGCAATTTTACTAACACTAATGGTTTTGCACAACTGAGGTTAGAGGAAAGAAAATTAAGTTTAATCAAGCCACATTGGGCAAAGTTTGGGAAGTTCCTTGCAAAGGAACTGATTTGTACTTTAAACGGAAAGGAACTGTTTCTTTTCCGAATTTTCCTCAGGACAAAATTTTAGAATATTTTGGAGGAACTGCTGGTCAAAACAAACTAAACCATAACCTACTCTCTCCCCTTCACAAAGTACTATTTACTTGGTATGGAGAGCACTCATTCCTCGACTGAAAAGAGGAATGAAGTGGGTCTCTTAGATATGTGTTATATGTTTTGCTTAGACCACCACATTCAAATCAACTTCCCCCTCTTCATTCAACATCTTACTCACTGTATTAAAATAATTGTGTGATTGGGTATGGTGCTTTGATAACTTCTCTACTTCACACTTTGAAGTAAGACTCACTGGTTGGACTCATTAGGAAAAACAAGGGAACATTTAATGAGAGACTCTAAATGGACTTGGTCTGTCTGTCCAAGAAGGAGTCCTCACTCAAGGGAGAATAGCTCTAGTTCCTCAAGTAAAAGAAAACTGCCTAAACTTGATTTAGAAAAAGATAATGATGTTATCTTGGAGGAACCCGTTCCTAAATCGGAGGAACCAAAACCTAAGAGGCGCAAACACATTGCTACCAAGCCTAAGTTCTGTTCCTCAGAGGTGAGGAAGAGCAATCGTCTAAAGATTGCTCCTACTTTTCTGTTCCTTCCAACAAGGACTCTCCTTTAGTCCTTTCGGATGCTGAGGAACAGGAACCCTCACTCTCAAGGAACCCACTCCACCACCATCTCCTAAACTCTTGTTCCTTTCACAAAACTGACCTCCATTTCTCCTCATCCTTCTCTGTTCCTTCCATCTTTGAGCAGATGAAGGATGAAATAAAGGCCTAACCCTTTTGCTTCCACCTCCACAACTCTTCCACCAACACCACCATTTCTTCCTCCAATTTATAACCTTTCTTCTGCTTCCATTCCCGGAACAGATGAGCCTTCCATTCAACCCCTCCAGTTCCTTCACAAATCCACCTTCTGCCTCAGGTTCCAAGGGTAAGGAAAGAATCTCGGATGATGTAGCTGGGTAAATGATGTTTGTCTTCCTGCTCACAACATAATCAAATTTTATAATCACTTCACTGGACTTTGGATGCTAAAACTGATAAAATGATGAGTCTTATGAAGATCTAAGTGATACAGTGTTGCGCAACAAAAGAAGATGGACTCTATGGCCCTGCTTTGGAGGAGTTGAAGGAACAAGTTGGACTCAACCATGGGGTGGTGATGAAGAAGCTAGAGGATGTGGTGAAGAAGAGTTGTAGAGGAACACCATTCCCCTTCCCTTTCTTAGTTTTTTTTTGTTTTGTTCCTGTTTCCTTTTCAAGGACAGACTTTTGTTTAATCTTTTTCTTTTCTTTCTTTGTTTTGTTATGGAACAAGTGCTATATATAACAATGACTTTTGATTATGTCTGTGTTTCGAATGTTTTGCATAATTTCTTCCTTGGAATGGCTAGTATTATGTGATTGATGTTTGAGCAAGTTTACTCTTTGAATTCTAACTTAACCAAATGGTGCTTGCTTATTGGTCTTAAGGTATTAAATCCATTCATCAATACATGCAGAGTCTATTCTTTTTGAGGATGACAAAGGGGGAAAATGATTTAAGGAACAAACTGTACATATACATAAATTAAAAAATTGAAAAATTTAAAAAATTAAAGTTTAGGATAAGGTAAATGAAAAATCAAAAATAGGTTAAGGTAAATGAAAAATCAAAATTCAGTTACTTACATAATTGTGTTTTATTTTTCATTTTCTTCTTTATTATTTTATCATTTCATTCACTTATATTATTTGTTATTGCCTTAGTTTGTACCTTTGTTGTCATCATCAAAAAGGGGGAAATTGTTGAACCCTAGTTTTGATGATGACAAAGAAACAAAGATGCAAACTAAGTAGTGAACTAATGAGTTATTTAAGTGTATGATGTTTAAGGTATCAATGAAAGGAACTGGAGAATACGAAGTCAAGGAAGAAGTCAAGAGAGGATTTCAAAGGCTAAGTAAAGAAGTTTCTATAAGTTGATACTGGAGCAAGCATTGGATCAAGAAGAATAGAAGCTAGGCGTTTTATTTTCTAGTTCCAATTGTAAAGGAACAAAGTAAGAATGGTAAGGAAATGGCAGTTTATTTGAGAATGAGAGTTTGTTCCTTTCTAAGGAACAAACTAAGTGGCACTAAACGAATTGTTAAAGGAACTTGTTTATAAAAGGAACTAGACTTAGGCGTGCAAAAGTATAACGGTTACAATTATGCAATTGAGTAAGTCATGCCTAAATTATAGGAAATTAGTTTTATCTAATTTCAAATCGTAATGTAAAATCAGTTTTAAAAGAAAATCTGTTTATGAAAAGATTTTGTTTTTCGGAAAAATATAAGAAAATAATTATCCGGTTTTATAAAGAATTTGTTTAAAAGATATTATTTTCTTAAAGATTAAAAATTCAGTTTTAATAATAAAAGCTGTTTTTATAAAACTGATTTTCGGATAAAGCTCAAGGAACTCCTATTACTTAGGAGTTGTGGCTAAAATATATCCACGTTCAAATTGAGATCATGGGATCATGGGACATGATGAGAAACGTGTTCCTTAGGGGAAGGAACATCATGGGTTAATGGACTTAACATGTAATCGAATTTTAACTCCCAGTTCTTTGTGATTATCACTATAAATATTGAAGTCTAAATGAGTTCCAAATGTGTCTGACTAAGTAATTAAGTGAGTTTAACTAATTAAGTGTCAGTGCCTTCATTCTCTCATAATAGCCATTTGTTCTTTGCTTTCTTACTCTAATTCCACTAAGCTTATTTCGATCAATTGTATTTTGGTTTTTGGGGTAAGGGAACTTTGAGTGAAGTTCTGTAAGAGAGAGCTTTGAGTAAGCTTGTATGAGTGAGAAAACTTCGAGTGAAGTTGAGAGGAACTACTTTTAAGGGAACAGTGGCTCAGGAACTTGAGTTTAGGAACTCAAGGTGTGGCTCGAGTTAGAATTAGGTTGTAACAAAGTTGTTTGGCCTAATTAGTGAAAGAGTTGAGTTTAAAATCCCTAGTGGTCGAGGTTGTTTCTTCTTGTTGGGCCCAAGAAGTTTTTCCTCGTAAAAATCCCTTGTGTTCCTCTAGCTTGTTTATTCGTTAAAGTTTTAATTTCCGCAAAAAGTTACGTTTATTTCTACACCTACAATTCACACCCCCCCCCTCTTGTAGTGTTCCTAGGGAAATAACAGAGGCCAATCTAAAGAAATTTTGTTTCCATTTTCAATAGCTTTCCCCACCTTATTGAGTATGGTGCGTCCCCTTTCATCATCACGATTAGACTTTTCAACCTCAGAATCAGAATCATCGGAAGAGGTTAGATCACCTTGAGAGCGCACTTGCTTCTTCTTCTCGGACATAGAGCTACAAAAATTGCAAATAGAGAAGTCCATTAACAATATAGTAGCGTTGACAAACAATATAACATGCATTTCTCATTAAGCATTATATCTAATTGGTACATATACTCTAGGAACTTTTTAATGTTGGATAATAGAAGGTTATAAACATCATTTCAAATACTTGTAGAGTCTATAATACTATTATTGTTGCTAACTTATATTCACTACTATAAGAAATTAGTCCCATAAAAGGATAATAAAAAAGTAGAACAACATCAATACACCTCACTTGTTTTTACGACGACGCTTTCAAGGTTTATCCTTAGTATTACTTTTGTCAACCCAATCACCTTCCGCATGGTCAGCACGTATATATGTTGATGAATCTTCGACCTCATCGTCAAGAACACCCTCGTTTTGAAATATATTAGTTGTTGGTCTTTCTTTCAAAACAACACACTCATCATAATCATCAATATCTTGTCGAGATCTTAGTGTTATAACGACTGACCTCTTCTTATCAGCTGGATCAGTGACGTAAAATACTTGCTTTCCTTGACTAGCTACTATATATGGATCTTCCTTGTGACCAAGCTTATCAAGGTTGACTAAAGTAAAACCTAATTCGTCATACTCGACTCCGGCATGTGAATCAACCCAATTGCATCTAAAAACCGGTATCGAAAATCCAATGTATTGCAACTCAATGATCTCCTAATGACCCATAGTATGAATTTTACCACTACAGGATGCTTGTCTTTAGAGCTAGTAGCCTCAGCTTCAACTGTTACCCCACTGTTCTGCATAGTACTATTTTCATCTTGATCCCTAGTGTAGAATGTACAACCATTTATAACATATCCTGAATAAAAAGAGGCATTGAAATTAGGTCCATAAGCTAGATTCTTGAGTCGATCAGAAATGGAATGGGATGAATCTCGAAGCTATTCCATAACTTGAGTTTTCAACCAAGTGCTGAGTGATTTGTTATGTTAGGTTAGTAATGATTTCTCATTTCCTCTTCGATTATATTGCCTTAAATAAGCAATGTGCTGCTTAATATACGGTGCAACTTCATCCTCGTTAAAGAGAATATAAGTGTGCGCCATATGCCACTACTGATGAGACAAGTCAAGTTGCTTACGACCTAAAGTACATTTTCCTTCCATTCTTCCACTATGTCGTGATATAGGAAGCCCAATCGTCTTCGTATTTCTAAAAATTCACTACAATATCCACAGATCTTCATAAAGGCTCGCTCAGCAATACAACCTTCCGGTCTAAAGTGATTTTTGACATATCTCTTATAAGTTTTCATTTGTCTTTCAAAGGGATATTTATTTCACAAATAAACGGGACCACAAAATCTTACCTCTCTCACTAAATGAACAGTCAAATGTCCATGACATCAAAAATGATGGGGAAGTACATCTCTAATTGGCACAAATGATGCAATTGAAGTTTCCAAAGAATTCAAGTCTTTAGGATCTATGACTTTGCTATATATTGCATTAAAGAAAGAAACAAATCTGATAATAGCAAATCGACTTTTTTAGGTAAAATTGAACGAATGGCCACAGGTAGCAAGTGCTGCATCAAAACATGGCAATCATGAGACTTAAGACCCTGAAGCTTCAAATTTCCCATTGAAACAAGACTTCGAATATTAGAAGAATAACCCTTAGACACTTTTACACCCGCTAAACATTCACAAAATTCTTTTTTCTCTTTTCTCGATAGTGTATAAGCAGCTGGAGGCAAAAAATTTCTATTGTTTCTTTCAACGACGTGGAGCTCTTCTCTGATCCCGAATGCTTTTAAATCTTCTCTAGCACTAACACACCTTCGTCTTACCCAAGATATTCAATAGTGTTCCAACTAAGCTATCACACACATTCTTCTCAATATGCATCACATCTAGAGAATGTCTCACAAACAAAATATTTCCAATAAGGCAAACGCCATAACTCCGAACATTTCTTATATCTCTATTTAGGAAGTTTGGTCCCTCGGTTCTTTCCAAATGTAATCCCGATATCTTTAACCTTTTCAAACACCTCCATACCACTTAAGACTCTTGAACGTCCCCTTAGTTTTGTTCCCGTCAAAAGCCTTTTTCAATTTACGATAAGGATGATCATATTGCAAAAATCGACGATGTACATCAAAGATATCCTTTCCAGATGATGGAAGCCACTTTCCCCTTGTACCATCCTCACATATAGGACAAGGGTGTTTTCCTTTCGTGGTATACCCAGAAAGATTACCATAGGCTGAATAATCTTGAATGGTCAAAACAAACAATGTTCTTAAGTTAAACGTCTCATTTCGGTGTGCATCATACACTTCTACACCTGAATCCCATAGCATCTTCAAATTAAATCATCAATGAGGGGAACTAAGTACACGTCAATTTCATTTCCTGGTTGTTTAGGACCAGAAATCAACAATGAAAGCATCATGTACTTTCTTTTCATACATAACGAAGGAGGTAGGTTGTAGGTAACCAAAATTACTGGCCAAGTACTATAGTAAGGGAGCGAAATGGATTCATACCATCTGTGGATAATGCAAGGCATATGTTTTGTTCTTCTTTACCAAACTCGGGGAATTTTCCATGAATATACCTCCATTGCGGGGAGTCAGCCGGGTGTCTAAGCTTACATCCTTAATACGACCGTTATGATGCCATGTCAACTTTTCAGCATCTCCGCATTTGAAAAAAAGATGTTAAATCTTGGTATATAGGAAAGTACCAAGAACCTTACTGGAACTCCTTCCTTCTTCTTATACCGTGAGGCATTGCAAACAGGGCAACTTGTAATGATTCATGTTCATTTCTATTAATATGCAGTCGTTAGGGCAAGCATGGATTTTATCATAAGCAGCTCATTGAGGACAAAATCTTTTTTGCCTCATATGTATTACTCGGAAGTACATTATCACTAGGAATCATATCTTTCACTACTTCAAGGAATTCAGTACAACCTGCATCGCTCAACCATGACCTGCCTTCAAATTATATAGCCTAAGTACACTTGACAATCTTGTATACCTTTCGCACCCTTTATACAAAGGCTTTTCAGAATCAACTAACAATTTCTCAAATGTAGAAGGATTCTCATCAAACTTACCATGAACATCCCGTAACATATCTTCTAACCTATCACCTTCATCAACACTAGGACCTTCATCTTCCTCCACACTTTTTCTAGAAGAACCTTCCATATCCTCCCCATGCCAAATCTAAACAGTATATGTTCTATCAAAAGCCGATATGCTCAAATGATTAAGTATTTCATCTACTCTTTTATGCAAAAAATTATGGCACCTAAAACAAGGACAAGGTAACCTAGTACGATCTCCGGAGTTCTTGACGGCGAAATTGATAAATTCCTTTACTCCTGCCATATATTCACTACAAGAAATTTGATTTTTGGCAACAAAAGAAGTCGTTGCGATAAATATTTTTGGCAACAAATTAGCATTATCTGCAACGACTTCGGCTCGTTATGAGAGATGCTGTTACTAAAGGTATTCGCAACAACATATTTTCGTTGCCAAAAATAGCTATTTTGGCAACAAATTACTCGTTGCAAAAATAATTACGTTGTCATAGTTTCATCATCAGCCTAGATATGAACCTTATTTTCCGCTACAAAATTTGTCGTTGCAGAAGTTTAAAATTCTGCAACATTAAACAGCTGTTACAAAAGAGCAAATAGCTTATTTACAGTAACAAATATCGTTGTTGCCAAAGGTATACATACATACTACATATATATATATATATATATATTGTTTTTGAGGGATAATTAATGTAAATACCTGCAGTCCTGCAGAAAAACAAATATGTGTATTATCAATGTAATATGTAAATACCCATTATAGCTATAATAATCATTACATATAGTTTAGTGAAATGTATTATCAATACATAGTCCCAAATCTTAAGTGATCCCAATAATTAACTATACATACATTCTAAAAGAAATTGGAACAGCCAATTTGTTAACTATACAATTTTCTTTGGAGAAACATGCATTTTCGTTCATGATAGACTCCTCACCCGAGATCGCCATCATCTTCAAACACTGCCTAACTAAGAAAAAGAAACAAGCCAACAGATTAAATGAAAAAAATTCAAAAAATAAAATTTGTTATTCTTTGTTTCAAACTTAAATGGAAGTGACAAAAAGTGATAATATATGAAATTTACCTTTATAAAGTTTTAAGCTTTTTAGTAGTCCCCTCTAAATGCTCTTTTTTATTAGCATCTTACTTACCACCATATCTGCATTCAAAAACAAATGTTCAAAAGTTACCAAAATTTGAAGTCCAATTCAATGATCATAGTTATGCAACCTAGCATGCTATTAGGTCCATTCCTGCATATTGGTACGAAATCTCCATCAGGACCCCAATCAACTCGGTAAATCTAAACTTGAGCCACCAAGAAAAAGAAGAAAAGAGAGTCAAGGGTAACTAAAGTTGCTATTCTAGTACACTCAGTTGCTCATCAGAGATACCAGGGGATTGAACATACAAAGTCAATCTATCTCCCATTTCCAATAATCCTGTTGATCTTACAATTTCCTTTAACTAGGTGAACTTTTATCCAACATCCACCAGACCATGTTCATTGGTAATATGACACCATTACTCTATTTGCCCTATGCCACATGATCAGTAAACACAGTCAAATCTACAGTATTAATAATATTACTAATTTCATTGAAGCAAAGAAGCTAGTGTCTTTAGCACATTGCTTTTTTCTAATTAATTAGGACCCTCTAGAACCACAAAAAGATTTGGGCTAAATACAAAATCATATAACCGACTTCCTCAGATCTTCACGGTCCCAGGATTACAAGTCCATCTTATATTTGTCACGATAATTTACAATCCTAAGTATATCAATCTGGGATCACTAAAGGTCCTCAACTCTATCTGATTCGCTCAAGAATAGCACATGACTAAGAAGTTCTATAATTATAAGCACTACAAACACATGAAAACTACTCAAAATCAAAATCAAAATGAAAGACATTAAATCATATTAGAAGAAAAACACAAAGCAAGGTGGCATACTCTAAACAGGCAACTTATCTTAAAGTTGAGACTTGATGAGATTTATATTTTATAAATAATACAACACTTAAGATTAGCAATTTAGTACGAAGGCAAGGAGAAAAATAGGGAAATACCAAACCCCCATCCAAGATCGGATAACTCTTTAACAAAACATTGGGAACACAACACCAGGAGAATAGTTTGGTGGTTTACACAAGAATAATCTGCACATAATCACAATTGGGAGCCTCTTGAATAACATAGTAGAAAATAAATCACACGGTAAATAGAAATCACAAATTACTAAATTATCATGAAACAACAACGAATGGAACAAGGGTTAAACCAAAGAACCTGAACGTACATTACTTAGCAACCTAATTAAGTATTGATCGAGTAGAAACTGAGACACAAACAATAGGTACAAATCAAAAATTGCTTTATTACCATCAAAAAAATAAACAATAAGAGGGGTGAAACGAGCAATTAACATGTTAAGGCTCATTCGAGAATTAGATAAACACTCTAAATCATCTAATTTATTTAGGAAATCATAAAGCTACACTAAAAAAAACAAAAGATGCAAAGCCCATTATTTAAATATCTTAACCAAGAACCTCAAAAGTTCAGCAAAATAAAAGGAAAGCAAGTTCATTTATATAATCTTTGCTGAATATTGTAATAGAAAAGACGAAAAATTGAAGAAAATAACATAACTCTAAACAGTCAATCAACAAACAACTCCAATTTTCCTCTAATTTGGATAGTCTCAATTCTCGAAATGAACAAAAAACGAAAAAGTAGAATTTTGAGAATTAACCTGATGAATTCAAGTCAAAAGAGAGAGAAAAGCCTTGGATAACAACCACGAGTTTTCGCCGAATTTTCGTCGTGTTGTTTAGTAGTGAAGTAGCAGAGCGATGCGAGAGGAAAGTGGCGGCGAGCAGCGGCAGCCCAACGACCATGAACAAGGGAGAGAGTGAAGGCAAGCAGTGGCAGGGTGTAACAGCCCGCACTTCCGAGCTGATAGCTAATCATACTTAACATTCATGAAACTCAATTAACACTTAATAACCTTGAATTAACTATTTACTCGCAACGGGAACATAAACTTTAAACCGATCCTGGACCTGTGGGTCAGGGCCCACAACATAATAACTTCAAAGCCAATACCTGATTATATATTACTTTACTCGAAATCCCAAAACAATACAATACTTAATGTCAAATAAGAACTTAATATTCAACAGTTATATTCTAAATATAACTTCAAATCTCTAATTTAATTTCCATCTCTTAACTGAAAACTCTTTCTCTTAATTCTTCCAGAAATCCAAACATACACCTGCAAATTTACAGACGAAAATACAAAACAAAAACAAAACTAAAATGAGCGAAAAACTCAGTATCTTTACTTCAGCCCGTCAAAACGATTTTGGTTCGTAAACATTTTTCATAACAGAAATAACTTGGTAATTGTTCGGAAATAATTCATCTTTTTAGTATATCGCTGGCATAGCTTAATCACATTACATAAATCGCTGGCAAGTACAGGCTTATAACATAACTTAACATAATATTCGACCTTATCTGGTCTTATCTCATATACGAATCATTTTACTCCACCTGTACCTTGCCCAATATTCATCTCAGTTCATAAACTAAGCCAGCTAAAACAATTTCGAAGTCCCTTTTACATATTTCTTACAAATCATATTTCGTAAATATAAACATTCCGAACAATTCCAATAACAGAACAAAAGTATTATTCTTTCATAACCATCAAATATCAATTCACAATTAACTTATAAATATGCATATATAACCATGGCCATGACTATAAACAATGTATGATATTGAAAACACGATATCACATGGGCATGTAAATTCATTTTGCTGAACATAAAGGTTACCTCAATTGCAAACCAATTCCTTAAAATGCAATCCAATAACTCAGCCCCCTTAAGCTCCTTTAATTCTCCAAGCTCCACAAATTGATATACATAAGATGCCTCAGAAGCAATACCGATAATTAATCACCAATCTTTTACTACAATTTAGAAAAATAAATTGGCTTTCCTACATTCATTAAATTTTCCATGAACTAAACACAACATCTTATATGCAAGCTATTCCTCTAACCAACTCACATACTAACTCTAATTAATCTTATTTTGGAAATTATTACACTGATTTGCAGACATGAAATTATGATTTGGATTTGAAATATACGAAACAGAACTTGTAAAATTTAATTCGTCAAGCTTACTAAAGATTATAAGCTCCAAAACCATTTCCAATCATTTTAACCAAAGAAAGTTTCAATCTTTACTTCCAATATTAAAACAACTATTTAAGTCCTATTATGATATTATGCCCAAGATGCAAAATTTGATTTGAAGATTCACACAAGTGTATGCTTAGTATCGAATTTTAAAATTTTTATATCGTTTGTAGTCATGGCCATGGTTATATATATGCATATTTATAAGTTAATTGTGAATTGATATTTGATGGTTATGAAAGAATAATACTTTTGTTTTGTTATTGGAATTGTTCGGAATGTTTATATTTACGAAATATGATTTGTAAGAAATATGTAAAAGGGACTTCGAAATTGTTTTAGCTGGCTTAGTTTATGAACTGAGATGAATAGTGGGCAATGTACAGGTGGAGGAAAATGATTCGTATATGAGTTAAGACCAGATAAGGTCGAATATTATGTTATGTTATGTTATAAGCATGTACTTCCGAGCGATTTGTGTTAAGTAATTGAGCTATGCCAGCGATATATTTTAAATGATGAATTATTTTCGAACAATTATTACGTTTGTTTCTGACATGAAAAATGTTTACGAACCAAAACCGTTTTGACGGGCTGAAGTAGAGTTACTGAGTTTTTCGCTCATTTTAGTTGTTGTTTTTGTCTTGTATTTTTCCTCTATAATTTGCAGGTGTATGTTCGGGTTTCGGAATGAATCAAGAGAAAGAGTTTTCAATAAATTAGGGATTCGAAGTTATATTTAGAATATAAGTTATTGAATATTAAGTTTTCATTTGGTGTTTCAGTATTGTATTGTTTTGGGGTTCGAGTAAGATATTATGTAATATGTTATTTGGTTATCGAGGATGATGTGTTGTGGGCCCTGACCCACAAGTCCAGGATCGCTTTAAGGTTTATGTTTCCGCTGCGAGTAATTATCGATTTCAGGTTATTAAGCGTTAATTGTAATGAGTGTATCTTAAGTATGTTTAGCTAGCAGCTCGGAAGTGCGGGCTGTTACACAGGGTCTCGGCGAGGCAAGAACCATGGGAGCATTGGGAGGCAAGAGAGAATAGCAGGTTTAAGGATTTTGGTATTTAGGGTTTGCTCTAGATTGATGAACTGAACGAAAACTTATGGGAAAGTTAGATCTGAAAAGAAAGTGTAAAAAAGTTTCTTTCTGGAAAATATAAATTAAACTGTTTTTTGGCAACGATGACTATTGTAGCCAAAAGTTAACATTTTTAGTGCAACGACCAAACACATGTAGCTATAAATTAATTCATTTTCAGCAACGAAGCCCTTGTTGCCAAAAGTTAACCACTTTTTCATATACCGCGCTTCAGAAAGTTGGTGGAGGGAGAATAAAATTCATATTTAGAGCAACAATTTTTAGTCACGGCCCAAATTTATTTGTTGCAAAAATATTATTTTATCAACGAAAGTCTAAGTTGTTGCAAAAACATTGTTGCCAAAACTCAATTTTCTTGTAGTGATTCTAGATCACCCGGTTTTGACTTTTATATCCAACTGCGATCCATATCTACACACCAAGAATTTAACATATTTAAATATATCCGGAGAACATTAAGCCGCCAAAATTTTCCTATAAATTGGTATAAAAGCATGCATTCACATCCTAAGCGAGGTTACACTTAAAAGTACAATCTCAAATAAGGGACTACGTAGAGCCTATTCCAAATGAGAAAATCTTGAACGGGTACTAGGTCAATGCAAATGAATATATGCGCAATCAAACGCAAAAGTAGGAAAATTTGCATTGTTTACCTAATTAATCCACGTATAGACAAAGCAATTCAAGGTGTTAGCAACAACACAAGCCACACCTAAAATGAACAATAAACACATAAAACAAGTTAAATAGTTAAATGATAAAATTGCATATAGTTAACTGACTTTAATATATACACGAGAAATAGAACAATCCTAATGTATAATATATAAACGATAAGGGAAAGATGCACCAATCACATAAACCAATAATTTTCAAGTGACGCAGTCGGAAATTACTTGCTATGAACTCTGTAATATTATTAAAAGTCAAAAAACTGCCTCCAAACAATCACCTAATAATTTTTAAATACTTTAAATGAAACCCTAATACGAAATTAGGGAAATAATAAAATTTGAAAATAATTAAAATGTTGATTTCGGGCCTTAAACGAATTCGAATGGCTTAAAAAGCATATAGATCACAGCATAGCGGTGAGTTTGACTCGTTGGGCCGTTCCGCTTTCGAAAAGATATCACAATAAGCAATCGGACTCCGTCGGCCCGATTAGTTGAAATCATTTCAGGCTTTTTTGTCGAACTTCATTATCAAACTTTTTCGCTAGCCAACCTACATCATGAAGTGTCTTATAACTTTTTTCCCTAAAATACACAAAAGAAGGGGTCTAACTTATGGTTTGTTTGGCTTTGGGATATTATCAAGGGAAAAGAAAATCCCTTATCCCAATTACTAAGGATAGTTGTGGCTATTTTTCAGTTCTCTTGAACAAGACCTTATCTAGTGCGGCTCTTTATTTAGAGACAGACCCAGATGGATAATGTTCTCATAGCTTAACATTGTGAGAACAACTCACAACAGCAGTTTCCTTTTTAAGCTAGCTATCTTTCTGCTCTGAATTTGTTAGTTGTTATTAGATAAGATTATTTATTTGCCATATGAATGGAACATTTGAAAATTTCTCCTAGGAAGACCAGTTATCACAAATTAGTCAAAGACTTTCTACTGTATTTTCTACAATCCTTATTAAGCATCTTGTACCTACTTAGGACTAGTATTTACTGTCGTTGCAGACTCGTTGGGTTAAGTTCATTGTCTTGCAATCTATTGTTGATTTGTTGCTATCATATAATGATGACATTATATCGCATTCCTGTACAAATCTAATTGCAAATTTGATTGGCAGTCTCTTTGTGGGACCCAAAATTGAGTTTTCCTTCAGCAAGTTATGCCAATTTCTGTACTAATTTTAGCAATTTTTTTTTTCTCTAGAATTTCATTAATTGGCATTTTGCTATCTGCAGGACATGGATGTATGAGAACACTGAATTCAGAAAGATGAGAGAGTGTCGACTGTCGAGAGATATCACAGTTTATTCCAGATAACTAATCACAGTTTAAGAGTTGGTACAATGGTAACTTTGTGGGTTAATGGTTAATTGTCTTGCTATTTTTAGAGCACCAAATTCGTCACTCCCAAACCTTGCAGTAGCACTAACTTCCCCCTTGCTAACAACACTAACCTACCCTGACTCTAATCACTACCATATACAAACATTCTCATTAAACCATCACAATTTAACATATAGCCTCTAACATTCAATCTCTCCACAAATAAACCATCAAATTTCAAAATTCTAGTCTCGCACAACTAACATCAATTGCATCCATCTATTTCAACTAAAATGATGTGCAATTCAAACACCCCACAGTAAATCCTAGCTGCTGAAACTCGAATTTGTTGCATAAATAAATAATTGATGAAATCCTTCTATAATTTGAAAGATATACTGAATTTGTTGCATATCTAAGAACTGATGAATCGTCTAAAGCGACAAATCCGAATTTTTTGCATATCTAAGAATTGATGGTTTATTGCTGAACTACCGTACCCAGCTGTTTTATTACAAACTCGAATTTGTTGCATATCTAAGAATTAATGAATCTGCCATACAAAATGCTGTGAGTATCTGGACTTTTATTGTTACATGTCAGTTATTGTACTCCCAACCCAGTTTATTGCTAAGGAGAGAACCATGAAGAACACTGTGCAACCTGGTTTATTGCTTTGGTTTGTTTTTGGTTTTATAGCAAGTAGTGATCTAAGTAACGAAAATCTAACACAATCGTCTAAAGCAATAAACAATGCAAATTATGCAAAAACTGAATACTAAAATTAAACAAACCAATAGAGATCAAATCAATCATTACTAAAAACTTAAACTTTATGAATTTTACAATTGCGAAGCTAATGTTAGTCAATTCACCTGAAATCGACGAACAATGTGAAAACCCGAAGATCGATTACAGCGAAAAGAATTGACGAAGTTGAATCACAAATTCCAGGATTACGAACTAGCGGAATTGAAAAACAATTACGCTTCTTACTGACTAATTTGAGTCGAAAAATTCTGAATTCTGAATAGAGAGGATTATTTCGTATTGTGATTGAAAGATCAAATTGTGGAAGACAAATTTTCAGTTTTCAATTGAGAATTGAGGGGAATTTAGGTGGAATTGTGATGGACAATTTTGGATAATGGGGAGAATTTGGATTTTGGGGAGGATTTGGGTTTTGGGAGTGGAGGTTTTAGGGATCGATGGCGCGGCTAAGGATAAATAATTTTAAGCTGGAGTACGTGGTAGTTATTTTTTTTTCTTATGGTATTTGTTGCATTAAAAAGGATAAATAATTTTAAAAGTAAATATAATTATGTATAAAACTTATATTAGACTAGAGACTAGAGTATTATTTAAAAGATATTAAATTTTAAAATTGATATTTTTAGGAAACCGGTTCAAGTTAGAATTAGTCTCCTATATATTCACAAGAAGAATATATGTACGTATAATATTGAATTATGTTGAAAAAAAATTGAATTAAAAAAATAAAATATTCAAGGAAACCGGTTTTACTTGGAAGCAGTCTCCTATTTCACAACAACTTTTTTTATCAGTCAAATACCTAAACTTAAGAGACTAGTTTTAGATAATCAACGGTTTCCTATATTTAAGAAATGGGTTAGTAACCTCAACCGGTCTCCTATAGGTAGTTTCTTTGGCCATTTTTGTAGTAGTGAACTTTGGAATATATATATTTGTAAATCAAATTAATTTTTAATCAACAGGCGCTATCTGCACAAGAAAGAAAAAAGATTATGTTTGACATAACTGATGCCTTCGAAGACAACGAAGAACTGATTAAGACTGAAAATAATGCTGACATTGCTGCTGCTCAACAAGCTGGATATGAGAAATCATCGGTGGCCCGGCTAGCCTTGAAGCCTGGCAAGGCAAGACAACACTTTATTTTTTGCATTCTGTCTGGCTGGTTTTATTTTGTCATGTGAATTTTTGTTGACTCCCTTCGATCTATGTAAAAGCAGTTTTTTACACTTCTTTTCTGGTGGTTCATAATCATATGCTGTTTTTAATTATGCAAATTTCTAGTCTTGCCAAATTAATTTGTGTCCTTGCTGAGATGGAGGTACTTTGATCCAGAAACACATAATTTTAGAGTTGTTTTGATCCAAATTATATGTTTTACATTTTCAGTGCAAAATTGGACTAGCGCTCCTATATAATGTCAATGGGATTTCAAACCCCAATGCTTTTCTACTAATTATATTAATGCATATTTTGGCTGCATATTTGTTGCATTTTATAGAACTGGTCCGAATCGGTTCCGGTTTTTAAATATTTAATTGTGGAGTTTGGAAGGGTAAAAGAGAAGAAATTGCTTTAGCACTATATTGTGATAGCCATTAAGTTAAGTTTGTGGCCGGAGCAGAAAGCCCAAATTTCTCAAGATTGGTTGTTCGTGTAATATGTTTTAGGGTTTAGTAATTCTTACTAGTGTTTGTATGGGTAAAGCAGTTGGACTTTTTTTAATGATTATTCTATTGAGGAGACTCAAAGGAATTGGGCTAATTTGTAATTTTGTCTTCTGTTTCTGTTTTGAGGACAACTTCTCCTCTCTTTAGTGATCGTTCTCGTGCGGATAATTTTTGTATAATTTAATTATTAAGGAAAAAGGTATTAGATGTTCTTTCTATTATGCAAGAGGCTAAACTCGCATTTATTATGGGTTTGAGGGAGTATTTAGATTTGGGGGTGAGGACATGTCGTAAGCACGATTGCGTAGATTACAGAATATTAATCAACGTGGAATTTATGCTCTTGGTTGGTGTAAAGTGAATTTTAAATGCAACTAAATAAATTGATTTCTTTCTTTTCCATGATTACCGTCCTTTCAGATTGCAGATGGACATAAATTGAGTTCTAATTGCGTATTCATCTTGTTGCTCATAAGGATTGGCTAATTATTTAATAAATCTTTGTTTCTTGAGATATTTTTCTCATTATAGGTCTGTTATTATGATTTAGCTTCATTGTATTTATATATATCTTTTAGATTTTTATGTATTTGTTGTTGCTTCATACTTACCATTTTCTTAGCCCTAAACTCATTCACGTATACACTTGATCTTATCTTTCTTTCTTGCTATTTTGTCAGATCATCTTCTATGGCTGCAACTAACTCCTAACTCACTATCTTTAGCTGCAAGAAACATAATCATTTTTGTTTTCAAGCATCAACCACATGTGTCTTCTCTCTTAATTACTCTATAATCAATTTACTTAACAACTAAGAGATTAATTTGTGTGGGGTGTGGGTAAAGTAGGAGAGAGAAAAGGGTTGAGATAAATAAACAAATAAAAAGGGGTTAAAATAGGAGAGAGAAAGGGAGTAAAATTGAATTAATAATGTAATGATGGACCATATGATAGGGACATGAGAGGATAAAAAGGGGGGAAAAATTCCAAATAAGGAATAAAGTAATAGAGTGAAGATCTTTTGGAAACGCACTTAAACGGAAAAGGAAAGTTCTTTAGGAAACAAAAGGAGTATGTTGGATCATATTATAATAAATAAGTTATTAAGAAAAAATATGAATTTAATATAATAAGAGTTATTTTAACTAATATGTTGGATCATATTATACTACGAGCCTGTTCGATCGGCAAAAGTAGTTATCGTCTATTCAGGTAGCTGTTATCTCGGGTAGTTGTTAGTTGTTAGCTCTTAGCTGTGAAAGTAGCTGTTTATAATATAAATGTTCGGTAAAAGTAGTTGTTGTGATTATATATGATAAAAATGATATATTATTTAATTATAATTATATGATTAATTACTATAATTATATGATTAATTATTATATTAATTATAATTATATGATTAATTACTATATAGTTTTAGAATTATTATAATTATAATCAATAATATATCTACTTTATCTTATTTATTATCACAAAATTAATGAAATGAATATAAATCAACCACATAGAAATATAACAGTTCATCGCAGGTGCTTCAAAATCTAGTATAAATTAAGCTATTATGGATTTTTTGAAACCAAATCCAATAATGCATTTATATATGGTTTATTACGTTTTTAAACTATCCTAAACTCTATTTGATAAATATGGATCTTTAATTCGATTTTAGTAACCTTTATGGAAAAGGATTTAATTTATGAGAATGTAGTTTGTCTAATGCATGCTAGAACCTTGGTCTCATCTATTCTCTATAAGAACCTAAAGTATCTCTCTTACTCTTCCCCTTCACAAAAACAACATGCATAACCATTTTACTTTTGCTCTATCTTTTCGAAATGTTTGAATACTCAATAATCTCAATGTCATCTATAATGCTATCTCTCCTCTATTCCTAGTTTCTTCTAATTTTCCTTTTATCTACAATTTTTTCTGCTGCCCATGTTTCTTGAAATTTTGAAGCTTTCAATTTTTGATTTGAATGGTTGAGACACAGGACACATTTGCTTGTGGTGACATCGTTTCTTATGGACGCTTCTAATTGCTGGAATAATATCAACAATTCCCAACTTTAGTAAGATCAAAATTTACATATGTTATTATCTAATCTCTATGAGCAGACAATAAATGAATTGGGAAGACATTTAGAGTCGAAAATGTTTATGGTCAACTTTATAGTATGATGATGAGAGATTTATAATAGGCAATTATTTTGTGATTGATTTTATACCAATCTTAACACTCAACAGAAAGAATATTATGAATTTTGAATCAATCACACGTTGATTGTGATTTCAATCAAAGTAATTAGCCTCGATTTTCGCAAATGATTCTTTGCTTGGAATAAACAATTTATATTTGACTTTCCTAGTATAAATTATTATGAGTGATATTGCAATTTCCTAGCTATTAAGAATATCACACACTCAAGATTTATGTGTAACCGACACGTAAGCAATATCTCTCAAACATCCTACATGTGGCAGCTCAACTGTAGAATAGCAGCGGAAAATGACATGTTGGCGAATGTAGTTTGTCCAATACATGCTAGAACCTTGGTCTCATCTATTCTCTAGAAGAACCTAGAATATCTCTTACTTTTCCCCTTCACAAAAACAACATGCATAACCATTTTACTTTTGCTCTATCTTTTCGAAATGGTCGAATAGTTAATAATACCAATGTCATCTATAATGTCTCTCATCTATTCCTAGTTTCTTCTAATTTTCCTCTTTTCTGCAATTTTTTTTGCTGCCCATGTTTCTTGAAATTTTGAAGCTTTCAATATCTATATATTAATTTGAATGGTTGAGACACTGAACACATTTGCTTGTGGTGACATCGTTTCTTATGGACGCTTCTAATTGCTGGAATAATATCAATGATTTCCATCTTTAGTAAGATCAAAATTTACATATCTTATCCAATCTCTATGAGCAGACAATAAATAAATTGGGAAGACATTTAGAGTCGAAAATATTTATGGTCAACTTTATAGTATGTATAACGATGAAGGATTTATAATAGACAATTATTTTGTGATTGCATATTATACCAATCTCAACACTCAACAGAAAGAATATTATGAATTTTGAATCAATCACACGTTGATTATGATTTCAATCAAAGTAATTAGCCTTGATTTTCGCATATGAATATTTGCTTGGAATAAACAATTTATATTTGACTTTCCTAATATAAATGATTATCAGTGATATCATGATTGCAATTTTCCAGCTATTAGGATTAGCACACACTCAAGATTTACGTGTAAGCGACACGTAAGTAATATCTCTCAAACATCCTACATGTGGAAGCTCAACTGTATAATAGCATGGGAAGATGACATGTTGGCGAATTCATTGGAAGCATGACACCTTGGCTTATATATATATATATATATATATATATATATAGGGGCAAGATCACATGAGAATGCTCCTTACATGAGAAATGAGAATAAATCTCAACCACATGATTGAATTAGAGTTACAATACTTGTTCATTAGAGTTATACCCACCTAAAAAATTTAGAGCCAAAAAAAAATTCAAATTTTGAATTTTGTTTTTCTAATATTCTTTTTTTTTTGGAGTTATATCACTCTTTCATTAGAGTTACATCACTTATTCATAAGAGTTATAGCGCCTCAATATCATTCTCATTTCTCATGTAAGTGTGCATTCTCATATGAACTTACTTCTATATATATATATATATATATATATATATGATTAGTTAACATTTAGTAGGGATGAGAAATCGATTGACTTTTCTCATAATTTTGAGAAAACAAATAAATTAGTATATCATGATTCACGCATGAATCATTGAACCCGGATAGGTGACAAAAGAGCAGTTGATATTATTGAGAGAGAAGTTTTTTTTTGGAAAATTAATATATATATATATATATATATATATATATATATATATATATATATATATATATATATAAAATGTTGGCCAAAGATACAAGGGACATATAAACTAAAGATAAGTGCAAGGGACAGATCACTGTATTACTTTTCTCTCCTATAAATAGGCGTTGTAATATGCACTTAAAATTTGTGTGTGTAGAAAATACTAGCTCTAAACTGTAAAACTTGTAGTGAATATTAATAAAAATAAAATAACTATGAGTAGTCTTAAACGTAAGCTTGAGGGTGAGGTTGAGATTAGAGCAACTGCTGCAGATGCGCACCATGAAATAGTTTCGAGTAAACCTCATCATGTTTGTCATGCAGCCTCTCACTTTATTCAGGCGGTTGATTTGCACGAGGGTGACCATGGTAACCAAGGCTGTAAATCTCTTTGGAAGTACACTTTAGGTAAATTTCAATTCCTCTCCCTAAAAATACATCTAATTTTTTTATAACCTAAGATGAAACTCATATAACCAAGCTTGTTTTAGAGGTGGTGGGGAACTCACCTTGTAACTTGAAGACCTTGTAATTTGAAGGTCACAAGTTCGAAGCGCACCACCTATTAGTGCTTGAGAGTAGGGATTCTCTTATATCTCCTTATTCTTAAGCGTTAACATGTGTAGCCGAGTCCAGTAGGATCTTTCTTCTTACCAACGGGTCCCTAGTGGGGACCCAAAAAAAAATGAAACGCATATAAGTAGGGGGAAAATTGGGGAATCCCTCCTTGCATGGGCCATGGGGTGAGACTAGATCTCAAGAATCTATAGAATCCAAAGTGATACCAACACTATTAGGCTATCACCTGCCACTCTAAAAAAAATACATCGAACATGAATACATGATAGTCAAAAATACAATTAGATTTTCATTGTAGCATTAAATTTAAGTCTTGCTTCCTTTTTTTTGTTAGTCTAAATGGTTATTGAAATTCAAACATATTACCGTTGGTATTCAAACATACTACTGTCAGGAGAGCTGATAAGCGCATACCCGGTATTTGTAAATACCGGGGTAAAATTGTAAATAAATACAACTTTTTCTTTTTTTTTTTTTGTTTTTTTTATATATATTTTTTTTTTGAGTTTTTACTTACATATATTCATGATCTGATTTACATTATAGTTGATCTGATTCACATTGTAGTTGATCTGATTCATATAATAGTTGATCTGATTCATATAATAGTTGATCTGTGATTTCTCTCCAATATGATCAGAGTTGTCTAAGTCAACTTTTTTTGTCTTTTTCTGACAAAATTACTAACATACCCTGGTATGGACACTGTTGGCCCATACCGGGTATGCGCATATACTTTCTCCTACTATCAGTCATGCTTAATTTTTTAGTAATTGATATTATTACTCTGAACATACTATTATTTAACAATCAATGATTTAAAGTGCATAATAGTCAACAACATCAAATCCCAGTTAGGAGATTAGAAGAGAGGTAAAGTCATAGGATTTTAAGGGATTTAGGAAGAGCTAAATAAAACTTCAATGAAGGTAGCTGAGTATTGTAGGGCAGAGTGGACGAAAAGAGTATACTGATATCACGGTTTAATATTATTTGTATTCCGTTTCATTCTATTTACTTTGACTTTGTGTTTTGCAAACTTATCTCTCATACATTTTCATTTTCAATCTCGATTTTAAGGTTTATTTTCTATAACATTTTCTTTTGTTTTTCTTCATGTATGTTTTGTCTACCTTCTTTTTATTAAACTTTCTGAATGTTTACGTTTATTTTTAAAGTATGAGAATATTAGTTTTCATGTTATACTTATTCTGATTTGCTGTTTCTTAAGTTTTCTCATCTAACTTCTCTATCTTTCGGTCTATCTTTTTTCTTTTCTTACTCTCTTAAACTTTATTGTGCCGGTGATAATGAAAATGATTTCACATGACTATTTATGTTAGTCCACCCCAAATTATTTTGGGTACTAATACTTAATTAGTTGTTGTTGTCGATGTTGTTTGTTATTGTTGTTGTACTAATCAACAAATAAATAAGAAAAGTGGCATACAAGTAGTACATCTTAAATTGTCGCGCAAAAGATTTGGACTCTAACTTGATTGATTGTGGGTATGGAACATATTAATCCTTTGTACACTAAGACCTTGTTCTTTTGGGCTAAAGTGAGCTATATTGAACTAAATTGAGCTGAAATTGTGACAGTAAACTAGTAGAAATATAACTGAAATTTAGGCCAAAAGTTGATTCCATGTACTCGGAGTAGTTTTTATGACAAGCAATTGATATAATCAAATAAACTATAATTTTAAACATAAACTATGGTGTAGGTAACGTTGCAAACACGGGATACATGTTATAGTATGAAATTATTTTGTTGCATATGAATCTTGTCCAATACATATTAGTCACTAGTGGCAAATCTATCACAAGGTTCAGTGGGTTAACTGCATGATCATTTGTTGCACGTCTTTGCACCTATCTTATAAAATTCAGTTTTAAAATAACTACATCATTTGTTGTAAATCTCACTTTTTCCACCGAATGTTCAAATAAACACAAAAAGTCGAAAAAAGGAAAAAATTGGCAAAGAAAAAAGACCAAAAGAAACTCGCGCAATAAAAAACACTACCCGAAAAAGTAATTGTTCCGGTTGCAAAAGAACAACAAATCTATATAAGAAACTCGCTCCTTATGTTCTCCGTTAAAATGTTGGCTCAGTGATATCTATTCGATTTAAGCATTTGCAGCCTTCATCAGTTGACCTAATTAAGTTCGACTCCTAATTAGAGCACTTTTTCCTCTTTGCACGTTCTTGTCATTTCTTGTTTTTGTTTTTTTTAAAAGTTACCTAAATCGACCTAACTTTTACTTTTTTTTCTTTTTCTCTTCAATATTTTAGTTGTCCTTTTGCCCCTCTATATTTTTATATGCATAAATAAATGTTACACAATCGTTAAATATATCAGAAATGATAATGATATGCTCATGTATTTATATGGTCAGCTCTAACTACTATAAAATCGAGATTAATCTTTTTTTTCCATGGTATAATTTTAACACACAACTGATAAAAATGATAAACAAAAATGAATGATAATATATTTTAATTGATTTTTATTTTTAATATGTAACAATGCATTAAATTACTAGTTACTGGTTGTAATTTGAATTTGGACCAGTATAATAGAATATCTAATCAAGTTTTTTGTTTTATTTTATGAACTCCGAACTCACACAGATCAAATCGTGAATCCGCCACTATTAGTCAAAATGCGTCGCCTTACTGTTCTCTCTAGCATTGAGATAGTGTGAGAATGTGACTTCCATTGTAGGATGACATCTCTATAGGTAAAAGCTGTTCATCGATGTTATTAAATAAAATATGTAAGAGAATCATTTAACTCTATCAACTAACACCAAATAGCATCAATGACTTGACAGTAGTGTCGACTTGACACTACCCCCAACCATAATTAGTAAAAGTATATCTATAATCTATAATAATAGAGGGGGAAAAAGTCCAAATTTATGAAATAGTGCTTCTTCTGACGTTATGTAAAACATATACTTCCTCCGTTTTTTATTAGATGTTACATTTTTCAAATCGCGGACTCCTAGGTAAATTTTGGAGATGAGACAGATCAGTGGCGGACCCAGGAATTTGAATATGGGGATACGGAGTTACGGACGTACAACAAACACAAAAATAGTAGAAAAAAGTTCATAAAAAAAGTTCAATACATAAGTCTTACAACCAAAATATCCATAGTCATACAACCAATTTTGTTAAAAAAATACATAAGATTAAACTTCAAACTAAAACTATTCAATTAAATTAAGAGTCTAACAATATTCAATTAAATTAAGAATCTAACAATGTTCAAATTCAACAATTTACATCTAAATATTCAATTAAATTAAGAATCTAACAATATATAAACCCTAACTAATTAATCAACAATGTTCAAATTCAGCAATTTACATCTAAATATTTCAATTAAATTAAGAATCTAACAATATATAAACTTAGATAAGATGAAAAATCTGAAATTAGAACACAAAAGTATAAACCCTAACTAATTAATCACCAATGTTCAAATTCAACAATTTACATCTAAATATTCAATTAAATTAAGAATCTAACAATATATAAACTTAGAAAAGTTGAAAAATCTGAAATTAAAACACAAAAGTATAAACTAAGAACTAAGAAGTAAGAACTAAGAGTCTAAGAACTAAAAACTTACAAGAACAAAGCTGCGATTTGCGTCAGTGGCTTGAGTTTTGCGAAATAGGCCACCGCCGCACCGGCGACCGGCGTGAGTTCAGCGAATTAGGCCACCGGCGGGCGGCCTGTCGGCCGACGGCCGTTATTATGTGAGAGAGAGAGAGGAGAGAGAAGAGAGAGAAGAAAGAGGAGTCTGCTGCGTGAGAAAAGAAAGAAAGAAACGCTCGCTGGCTCGCTGCGCGATTTTTTTTCAATTTTTTTAATTTTTTTTTTTTTAAACTGATTTTTTTTTTTGAATTTGGGGATACAGCTGTACCCCCATGTCCCCTTCTAGGTCCGCCACTGAGACAGATGGAGAGATGAAAAACAAAAGGGTCCTATATGATGAACATTTGATAGAAGAGAGATAGAGAGAAGTTATTACCCAAAATAAAAATGTAACATCTAATTTAGAACTTTCTAAAATAGAAAGTATAACATCTAAAAGAAAATGGAGGAAGTAGAATTTTACCTTCCAATCAATGGTGGATTTAAGATTGTGAACTTAGGGATACAAATGTGTCACTTAATAAATCGATGTTAAGATACAAAAATTCCACCAAAACAATGATGTGCGGTTCGGTATGTGAAAATGGGATTTTAGCACTGCAACTTTTATATTCCCTTATTTGCTTGGTACCAACGCGATTTCTTTTGTAGGACTGAAAATGGGAATATGTGGCTCCTAAGTTCTATGGCATGCCCACCAAAATAAGACGGGAGCATGTCTTATGGATGGGAATTGGAAAGAGGAAATAAATTAATAAAGAGAATGGAAAAGAAAGATGAGTAAGGGTTTTAAAGTGATCTTATAATTTACACCCAATTAAATTTCTAATTGCCAAACAAGGTAGTGAGAATATTTTCATGAGTTCCAACACACCAAATCCTACTCCCCAGTCCCCAACCCAATAATCAACATCCGCTATTGCCTAAACTCTCGGTTATTGTTTATTGCTGTTGTAAGAGGGACTAGCATAGTGAAATAGTGAATGATGATGTTTCAAGTCAATAATTGTGAGAAAGTGAATTAATCCTGAATATAATGGTTTTAGGTGGGAAGCCTTTTGAAGCGAAGCTTGTAGTTGATGAGATTGATGAGCAGAAGAAGTTAATCAAATACAGAGCCATCGAAGGCCATATATTAGAAGAGTATAAGACCATAACTGGAACCTGCCAAGTGATACCCAAAGATGCTGAAAACTGCATAGTCAGGTGGACATTTGAGTATGAGAAGCAGCACCCTGGTATACCTGAGCCGACTGCTTTACTCGATTCTTGGCTTAGTGCTGCCAAAGATTTGGATGATCATCACCATGGCATAAAGAAATAATAAGCATGTTTGTATGTGTTTGTCCCTGGATGATAAATTCCGTCAATAATTTCAACAATTCGTTTCTGCAGACGTAGTTGTTGTCTAATTATCATCCAGGTTTATTAATATGTATGGTTAAAGATTATAAATATTGTTGTATTTGTAATATCCATTGCAACTGGCAGCACTATTATAAGTGCAGACCTAGTATGTGTCTTTGTGTGTTCCTTTGTGAAATATATTAAGACGTGCTTTAATTTACATGGCATGTTTACTTGTGGTGACATACTTTTTACTGCCTCTCTCTCCATCTCCATTTATTTGTCTCAGTTAAAGTGTAATCAATCTAATCACCTTTTAATTTTTTTGGGGTCATAAAAGACAAAAATAGTAGGACCGAACAGAATACATGTATTCATGTAAGATAAAAGCTGAATTGCTAATCATATTTAGTATTAAATATTCTCTTTTAGGACATTTACTGCTCCAAACCTCAAACAAAGGATACCTTTAGGGTGTTTTCTCTTCAAACTTAAAAAATTAAGTTTCAGGTCCAATAAGTTCAGATAAGTTGCAATAAGGTCCAATCAGAGCAATAAGTTCCAATCAGGTATAATAAGGTCCAATAAGTTCCAATTAGGTGCAATAAGTTCCAATCAGGTCTAATAAGGTCCAATAATTTCTAATCAGGTGCAATAAGATTCAATCAGGTCCAATAAAGTCCAAATTGTCAATGTTCAATAAACATTTGTATTATTGTCCATTATTTTATTATTCATATCACTATTAGCTTATTATGTTATAATTAAAATTTTAATTACAGTATCGCAATGATTATATAGTATTATACTTGTATTATTGTCTATATTTTGATTATTCATATTACTATTAGCTGATTATATTATTATTAAAAATATTATATTCATGGTCAAATAAGGTTAACATACAATAATAATCATTATAATTACAATATTTTGCAATTCGTCTTTAAATAACTAGAGATAACTGGGCAATTAATACAAGTAACAAGCGAGTGATGAAAGTAAAGTGAGAGATAAGGAGTCCTAATGCATTGTACTACCTTCAAGTAAATGAAAGTGGAGTGAGAATGAGTTCTACTACTTTAGTCATAAATTTTTCATATGTGCCAATTTATCACTTGTTAGCAATAAATGTTAATCAACATTTGATTTTCTACAAGTACTTTATGAGTCCCCTCCAAATCTTAAATCAGCAGATAAACTTCAAGGAATATATGCTTAGACATTTCGACAATTACTAAATATAGATAGGAATTATATTATGAAGATAATAAAGTTAATTTATTTTAGTAATCATATTTTTTTGTTGGAGAATAAATATGATTAATAGAAAAATATTGATTGGATCTATATCTAAAATATATTAATCCTATGAGGTCATACATTGTAGCACAAGTTGGACAAAAGCAATCCAAATCCATTTAGGATTATGATTGTATCGGTCCTAAGGGGAATAGGAGGAGAATTAGTTCTCCTAACTACCATATAACTCTTCTATTATATAGGATATAATATTAGCGTTTAGGTGATCAATTCATTTATCAATTTCTTTTAACAAGATAAACAAAGTGAACCATAAACTATTCCCTCTAACTGGCGTCTATACAACCTAAAAGCAAGAGATTTCTTCTATTCCGTTCTACCAGACGTTGGTGTTCAATTGGTTTCTCGTGGACTGATTAGAGGAGCAACACTTAGGGCCCTCGAATCATCAAAGCTTGCATACAACGGGAAAATCACGCTACAAAGGTTTTATATTTAATCCATATTGAATGCTTCATGTATTTGATTATGTTTATGATCCTACGTTAGATGTTAGGAAATTGTTTCCTGAAATTTCGCTATATGCATCTATATTATATTCCTACAGTGGTATCAGTTTCCTAATTCATAATATTCATATGATCATGTAATTGTATATAAGTTATTTTATTTTATTAAATTAAGGGAAAATTTATTTATGACTTGAACTTGCATAATTGACATTTGCGATTAATTTATTGAAAATCATAAATAATTGATTTATTTGCAATTTATGCTCAAATAATTCTATAAAGGTCCGAATTTTTTTATTATGTACAAAATAAATTATTTAATTCACTCCAAAAATTTTGGAATTTTATAAATATATTTGTTAGATTTAAAATTATCTAATATTTAATTTTATTAATTATTGAAATAATTTGTTAACAATTAAAATATTTGATTTTTACTTGTTAAATAAATCTAATATTCATCACCCACATACTACCTCCGTTTCCTAAAGATTTTTCTTGTTACTGTTACTATAAATACCAATGAGAATCAAGTTGTGTGGGGTGTGGGGTGGGTAAAATAGGAGAGAGAAAGGGGTTAAGATCAGATAAATAAACAAATAAAAATTGGTTAAAGTAGGAGAGAGAAAGGGAGTAAAATTGAATTAATAATGTAATAGTGGATCATATGATAGGGACATAAGAGGGTAAAAAGGGGAAAAAAAATTCCAAATAAGGAATAAAGTGAAAGAGGGAAGATCTTTTGGAAACGCACTTAAACGGAAAGAGGGAAGATCTTTAGGAAACGGAGGGAGTAGATCTCGAATAATATGATGGTTGAAAATGATCTGATTACTTTTTTCACTAAATTCAAATTTTATCATATTATTAATGAATTTTGGTTAAATTTTATGTTTAATTTGATTATTCATAAATTTTAAGCATAAAAATTAAAATAATTAATTTCATTTTTTTCATAATTGAGTAAATCGCCCTAAATATTAATTTCGAATTTTTCAGATTTTAATTGTTAATTTTCTGAATTTTTGGAATTAATTTGATTTTTCACCTAATTTTGAATTCTTGTTAGATTTAATGTTTCATAAAAGTTATTCATTCAAATATGATCTCAACTAACATAAAATTTATTTAAGATTTTCTGATTAATTCAAAAATTCCATAATTTTTGCATTATTGTAACCTAATTATTTCCTAGATCTTTACACTTCCTTTGTTTTGTTTTAAATGCAATAAATAAATATTTTATATCTCACAAATAATACCCTTTTGTTGCATTTAAAAAGAAACAGAGAAATTATTAATTGTTAATTAAAGATTAATTGAAATTTTGTAAATAGTTCCAAAAATTCAAAAGGGATTGCCCACCATGGTTGGGTGACCCCACTTGCGACGGTGAAGGGCTTTTTTGGTCGGTGACAAAGGGGCAGGGGTGGCATGAGTGATATCGGCCTTGCTGGCCAGGGTTGTCAGCGCGAGCTGTTGGCCGTGCTGGAGGTTTTGGTCGGCCATGCTACCAGATTGGCTGACTGACTGACGGAATCGGGTTTATGACGCGGTATGGGCTGGTCGGCGGCATGTAGTATGTGCTTGTGACTGCAGGCAACGATGGGGTTTGATGCCCTGCCTGCTGCTCGTCGTGTTCTTGTTTTGCGTGAGTTGCTATGTCTTGGCTGTTGACTGGCAGCCTTGTGCCGCTGCTTAACGGTCAAGAAGTCAACTTAAAAAAAAATATTTTTAGGAAATCTTATTTTCAAATCTTGAGCATAAATCCAAATGATTCCTATTTTACAAATTTGTAAATAATAATGATTATTTTCATGTTTAAATAAGTAATTGAATTAATATAATGTTTCCTAAATAATTTATGGCTTAAATTTGTTAAGTTCTATAATTATTATGGAAAGTTTTATTTTCTTATTAATTTTTATAAGTAACTAGTTTGTCTTTATTTTATTTTGATATCATAAATGCATGGATGTTTAATGTAATATGTATGATTAGTATGACATGTTATTTCCCTATGCACACTACAAGAGGGGGGTGAATTGTATGTGTAGAAATAAACGTAACTTTTTGTGGAAATTTAAACTTAAACAAATAAACAAGCTAGAGGAACACAAGGGATTTTTACGAGGAAAAACTTCTTGGGCCCAACAAGAAGAAACAACCTCGACCACTAGGGATTTTAAACTCAACTCTTTCACTAATTAGGCCAAACAACTTTGTTACAACCTAATTCTATCTCGAGCCACACCTTGAGTTCCTAAACTCAAGTTCCTGAGCCACTGTTCCCTTAACAGTAGTTCCTCACAACTTCACTCGAAGTTTTCTCACTCTTACTAGCTTTACTCAAAGCTTCTCTCTTATAAGAACTTCACTCAAAGTCCCTTACCCAAAAACCAAAATACAATTGATCGAAATAAGCTTAGTGGAATTAGAGTAAGAAGCAAAGAACAAATGGCTATTATGAGAGAATGAAGGCACTGACACTTAATTAGTTAAACTCACTTAATTACTTAGTCAGACACACTTTGGAACTTATTTAGACTTCAATATTTATAGTGACAAACATATAGAACGTGGGAATTAAAATCGTGTTCATGTTAAGTCCATTATCCCATGATGTTCCCTCCCTAAGGAACATTCCTTACATATCCCATGATCCCATGATCTCTTTTGGACGTGGAATTGTTAGCCACTACTCCTAAAGATTAGGAGTTTCTTGAGCTTTATCCGAAAATTCAGTTAACATTTAAAATATATTTAAAACTGAATTTTAATCTTTAAGAAAATATTATCTTTTAAATAAAATCTCTTTAAAAACCGGATAATTATTTTTTCTTTTTTTCGAAAAACAAAATCTTTTCCAAAAAGATTTTCTATTAAAACTGATTTTACTTAGATAAAAACGATTTCCTTTATTTAGGCATGACTTACTCAACTTCAAATCGAACCGTTATACTGCTTCAAGCCTAAGTCTAGTTCCTTTTATTTGTTCAGTTCCTTTAACAGATTCGTTTAGTGCCATTTAGTTTGTTCCTTAGAAAGGAACAAACTCTCATTCTCAAATAAGACTCCAATGTTCCTTACCATCCTTACTTGTTCCTTTACAATGGAACTAGAAAATAAAACGCCTTGCTTTTATTCTTCTTGATCCAATGCTGCTCCAGTATAACTTTGAAACACTTCACTTAGTCTTTGAAATCCTTCTTGACTTCTTCCTTGACTTCGTATTCTCTAGTTCCTTTCATTGATACCTTAAAAATCATACACTTAAATAACTCATTAGTTCACTACTTAGTTTGCATCTTTGTTTCTTTGTCATCAAAACTAGGGTTCAACAATTTCCCCCTTTTTGATGATGACAACAAAGGTACAAACTAAAGAAATAACAAATATTATAAGTGAATGAAAAATATAAAACAATAAAGCAGAAAATGAAAAATAAAACAAAATTAAGTAACCTACTTAATGTTTGAATTTTGATTTTTAATTTACCTTAACCTATTTTTTATTTTTCATTTACCTTAACTTAACTTATTTACAGTTTGTTCCTTAAATCTTTTTCCCCCTTTGTCATCCTCAAAAAGAGTAGACTCTGCGTGATGTTATAAATTGGTTGTAAGACCTTAAGACCATAAGCAAGCACCAATTTTGGTTAAGTTAGAATTGCAAAGGATAAACTTGCTCAAACATCAATCACAGAATATTAGCCATTCCAAGGAAGAAATTATGCACAAATAATCACAAACAAAGACATAATAGCAAAAGTCATTTTTATATAGCACTTGTTGCAAAAAAAACAAAGAAAGAAAAAGAAAAGAACTAAACAATAGTCTTGTTCCTCGAAAGGGAAACAGGAACTAAGAACTAAGAAAGGGGAGGGGAATTGTGTTCCTCAACAACTTATTCTTCTACCACATCCTCCAGTTTCTTCATCACTTCAACATGGTTTTCACCAACCTTCTTCTGCAAACTTTCAAGGGCGAGGGCCATTGTCTCCATTTTCTTTTGTTGTTCAACCACTGTATCACTTAGAATTTTCATCAAACCCAACATTTTGTCAGTTTTGTCATCCAAGGTCCAGTGAAGGCGATTATAAAATTTTATCATGTGTTGTGCAGGAAGACAAACTTCGTTAACCCAACCACAATCATCCGAAGGAACTTGTTCCTCACCTTTGGAACCAGAGGCATATGAGGTTTTGGTGGAGGAACTGGGTAGGTTATTGTAGAGGACAGTTATAGTGAGTAGAACAGATGGTGAGGTGATGTAAATGTGAGGAAAAAAAGGTGGTGGTGGTGGAAGATCTGTAGAGATGGTAGAAAAGGGGTTAGGTCCAGTCAACTCATCCTTAATCTGTTCAAAACTGGAAGGAACAGAAAATGATGAGGGAGAGATAGAGGATAGTTTGGTGAGCGGAACAGAAAGTTTTGGAGATGATGGTGGAGTGGGTTCCTTGAGAGAGTGGTGTTCCTGTTCCTCCACATCAGAAAGGACTAAAGGTGAGTCCTTGTTGGAAGGAACAAAGGCAGAAAGAGCAATTTTCAATCTAGTGCCCTGCCTCACTCTCTTAGGAACAGGAGGGGTAGGCTTTTTGGCAATGTGTTTGCGCCTCTTTGGTTGAGGTTCCTTTGGTGTAGGAATTGGTTCCTCCAGAATAACATCTTCCAGTTCCTCAACACTACCCTAGGCAGTTTCCTCTTGCTAGAGGAACTGGGAGCTGTTCTCCTTTGAGTGAGTACTCCCTCTTGGACAGAGAGATCCAGTCCATTAAGAGTATTCTCATTCAAGATATTTCCCTGCTTAACTCCTAGAGTAGGCCAACCAGTAAGTTTAACTTCAAAATGATGAAGGAGGGATGTAATCAAGGCGCCATAACCAACAACACAGTTGTTTTCTATACAGTGGGTAAGATGTTGTATAAAAAAAAAGGGAAAGTTGATTTGTATGTGGTGATCTAAACAGAACATATAGCACATGTCTAAGAGACCCACTTCATTCCTCTTTTCAGTGCGAGGAATGAGTGCTCTCCATACTAAATTGAACAGGACTTTGTGAAGTGGAGAGAGTAGGTTATGGTTTAATTTGTTCTGACCAGCAGTTCCTCCAAATAGTTCAACAATTTATCCTGAGGAAAATTAGGGAAAGAAACAGTTCCTTTCCTTTTAAAATACAAATCTGTTCCTTGGCAAGGAACTTCCCAAACTTTTCCCAATGTTTCTTGATTAAACTTAATTTTCTTCCCCTAACTTCAGTTGTGCAAAGACCATCAGTGTTGGTAAAATTGCACAGAATTCATCCATTGCTAAAGGAACAAGAGCATTGTTAAAAGCATATTCAAAGAGGAATTCCATACCTTGTTCCTTTAGAATGTATGTTAATTCATTAAATTTCACATTATTTGCCCATTCTAGATCTACGCAAAAACCTAACACATACTGTGATTCACTTCTTTCAACCCGTTTCTTTGAAGAAGAAGTAACAGTTCCTTTGGAAGGAACATGAGTGATTTCTTCTTCCTCCTGAGTCTGTTCCGGGGATTCTTCTTCATCATCCTCCCCTATTAACTTCCTTCTTCGCATACTCCTTCTTGGAGATTCTAATTTTTGCTCATCAACGGGTGCTTCTTGATTTTGTTCGTTTTATAGGGTTTTGTTAGGAGAAGGAGAGTTTTCCATTTTAGAGGAGTTGGGAGTTTTTGAGGTTGGAAAAGGTGAATTTCCCAAGGTTTTTGCCATGATGTGAAGTAGGATTGGGGTTTTATGGTTTGTGAAGAGGTGTGAGGAGTTTCTGTTAATGGCACAAGATGAAGAGTTTTAAGGAACACATATTCTAGAAAGATGAATAAAGAGGGAAGAGATGCATGTAACAGTGTTTTTGTACACGCGGAAAAAAAAAAACAATAAAAAAAAAAAAAACGAAAAGAAGATAATGAGAATCAAGATTTAAAAAGACCTATTTTTTGGGATTTTTCGGATTTTTGGAATTTTTATGAGTTTTAATTTTTGGAAAATTAAATGCTAAGGAACTTGTGCTATAGGAACAACTAATGCTACATATCAATGTTCTTCATATCATGAATGTTTCTTTACCTTAGGAACAGTAAGGGGAGTATTATGTGACATTTGTGAGTTGTTTAATTCCTTTGAATTCATGTTTATGTTTTGTAACATTCTAATTTGCAATGGTCTTAGGCAATTAAACACAATATTTTTAGCACACAAAGTCACTCAAATTAAATCACACATGGGGGAATGAAATAGGAACAATCACTTAATTTTATTAATCCTAACTCAAGCCTTAATTTTTCATATCTATCTCTTTGAAAGGCTTAGTAGTATATCAGCAATCTGATTCTCAGTTTGACAAAATCAAGTTTAATCAAACCTTTTCAACATTTTCTTTTAGAAAGTGATGTTGATATGTATATGTTTAACTCTGGAATGATGCACTGGATCTTTAGAAATACTATAGCACTAGTATTCATCACAATAAATAGGAACACAATCAAAGTTTATTCCATAGTCACTAAGTTGTTGTTTTATCCAAAGCATTTGGAGCAACATGCAGCTGCGCTACATATTCTGCTTCAGCAGTGGATAAAGCAACTGTGTTTTGTTCTTGGTACTCTAAGAAACTAAACTATGACTAAGGAATTGTACCATACCTGAGGCGCTTTTCCTATTTACAAGATCTCCAGCATAATCTGCATCTGCATATCCTTTAGCTCAAATGTATCACTTCTTGGATAGTAGAGTCCAAGATCATCTGTTCCTTTAAGATATCTAAGAATTTCTTCACGCAGTAAGAGTGAGACTCTTTTGGATTTGCTTGAAATCTAGCACCCAAACCAACACTGAAAGCTATGTCTGGACGACTAGCAGTTAGATACAAAAGTGAACCAATCATTCCTCTATATTTTGTTTGATCAACACTTGTTCCTATGAGTCTTCATCTAATCTAGTTGAAGTTCCCATAGGAGTGTGATTTATCTTTGAGTTTTAGGCCAATTTTCTTCAATAGTTCCTTTATGTATTTTTGTTGGTAAAAAATTATTCCCTTTTCAATTTGTTTGATTTGTAGTCCAAGAAAGAAATTTCATCATACTCATTTCAAATTCAGGACTCATGAGATTTGAGAATTCTTTGCATAACCTTTCATTTGTTGCTCCGAATATGATGTCATCAACATATATTTGAACAAGTAAAATCAGTTCCTTTCGATTTTAGGAACAAGGTTTTATCAACCTTTCCTCTTTTAGAATTGTTTCTAAAAGGAACTTAGATAATCTTTCATACCAAGATCTATGCGCTTGTTTCAACCCATAAAGAGCTTTATCAAGCTTGAAGATATGTTTGGGAGATTATAGTTTTCAAAGCCGGGGGTTGTTCAACATATACATCTTCATTTAATAGCCATTTAAAATGCACACATAACATCCATTTGATATAATTTAAATCCCATGTAAGCAGCAAATGCAATAAAATTCTAATGGCTTCTAAGTTACAGGAGCAAAGGTTTCTTCATAATCTATTCCTTCTGTTGATTATAACCTTTACTACTAATCTAGCTTTGAACTGACAATGGTTCCATATTCATCTAGTTTGTTTCTAAACACCCCATTTTAAGCCAATTACTTTTTGTTGTTTAGATGAGGGAACTAGATGTCATACCTTGTTTCTTTCGAACTCATTTAATTCAGCTTGCATGGCAGTGATCCAATCAGAGTCAGTTAGGGCTTCTTCATGATTTCTTGGTTCCATCATTGATAGGAACGCATGAAATGCACAAATATTCCTTAACTGAGATCTAGTTTACGTACCATTTGGAATATGTCGCTGATTATGAGTCCCATTGGATGTGACTTTTGTAGTTTCCAAGGTTTTGTTGAAACTCTCTTATAGGAACATTGTTCCTCATGAGTTCCTTGAGTAGATGAGGAACTGAGATCAGTTGTTCCTCTGTTAGCCTCGGTAGACTTGTTCCTATCTATTGGAACAAGAGCATCTTCTACTCTCTTGAGGAACAGGAACATCATCAGTTGATTTCTCCAATTTCTTCGTTCCTTTCCTCTTTTATTCTTCTTTCATTCATTTGAATCTGCATTTTCTCACTTGGTTGTACCAACCCAATCTCATAGTCATCAACCTGTATGCTTGGATTGTATTTGTCAGATTCATCAAAGATTACGTGAAACTGCTTTCACAACACACATAGTTCTCTAGTTATATACTCTATAAGCTTTACTATGTGATGAGTATCCTAAAAATATTGCTTCATCACTCCTTGCATCAAATTTCCAAGATTATCTTTTCCATTATTATGCACAAAACACTTGTAGCCAAATGTTCTAAAATAGTGATATTGGTTTCTTTCCAAAATAAAGTTCATAAGGAGTTTTGTTAATGATAGGTCTCATCATGGCACGATTAATTGTGACAAGCAGTATTAACAGCTTCAGCCCAAAAGTTCCTTGGAAGCTCACTAGCAATTAACATGTATCTAGACATTTCCTCCAAAGTTCTATTTTTCCTTTCTACAACACCATTTTGTTGTGGTGTTCTAGGGGCATAAAAAATTATGATCTAGGCCATTATCTCTGCTTAAGTCATCAAATTTATAATTTCAAATTCTTTGCCATGATCTGATCTAATGTGCATTATTTTATGACCACTCATGTTGAACTCTTTTAGCAAAGACAAGGAACTCATCATATAGTCTCATCTTTACTAGGAGAAAAATAACCCAAGTATACCTAGAGTAGTCATCTACAATTACAAGTACATACCTCTTTCCACTTCTGCTTTGAATTCTCATAGGTCCACATAAGTCCATATGAATTAATTCTAATGGTTTAGTGGTACTTACAATCGTTTTAGATTTGAAAGAGGATCTTACTTGCTTACCTCGTGCACATGCATCACAAACTTGATCAATATGAAATTTTATGGATGGTAATCCTAAAACAAGATCTTTTGATCTAAGTTTCTCAAGTAATGAAAAGCTAGCATGTCCTAGACGCTTGTGCCAAAGAGGTGAATCATCTTCAATAACACTAAGACAAGTTAAATTGATTTGAGGAACAAGATCCAGATCCACAATGTATGTGTTCCCTTTCCTTGTTCCTTCCAAGATAACCTTCTTAGTTTTAATGTTGATGATCAAGCATTTTTCTTTATCAAATTTTACAGTATTTCCCTTGTCACAGAATTGAGAAATCTTAATAGATTATGTTTTAGACCTTCAACTAAAAATACATTTTCAATGGAGTGTAGTGGTGACTTACCAACCTTCCCATGGCAACTATGTTACCTTTCTTATTATCACCAAATGTTACACTTCCACCTTCATAGGTTGTGAGTGAGAGAAACTTAGTTTTGTCTCCTGTCATGTGCTTGGAACAACCACTATCGAGATACCATGTGTTGTTCCCCCTCACTCCAACCTGCAAAAATCAACTAGTTGTTAGTTGTAGGAACCCCTCTTTCGTGGGTTCCTGTTCTTGACTAGGATTTGTTTTGACAACCCATTTTTTTTACTTATTTCACATTTTCCAATCATTTCAGATTTTAGTTGACATTGATTTATGTAATGACCTACCTTCCACAATACATACAAAATTTCACTAGGTAGATCAACATATTTCTTTGTCTTGTTCCTTTTCTTGTAGTTTTCAAAACCAAGACCTTCTTCTTTTGGTCTGTGGTTTCTCAATCCACTTAGGAACTCCATGATTTTGCCTCTGTTCCTTGCGACAACCAGTTCCTTTTTAAGATTCAGATCTGTTCCTTTAAAAATTTTTTCTTTATTCAAATTTTCAATCTCAGATCTGTATCCTTTCAAAGGGTTGATCTTATATCAAAGGAACTCAGAACAGGGACAAACTCCTTCAAGTGTGAAATCTCTAAATTAATTAGATAATTTTCATTTTTCAAACTTTCATATAATTCTTTGATTTTTAAGTTTTTTCAAATAAATCAAAGAATCTGTTTCAACATCTGTTCTCATTTTCTTAAGCCATTCTTGTGTTCCTGGCTTTTGTTCACGTTTTTCACGTTCATCTCTACATTCAAGAATTGCATCATAAAGAAAGATCATATATTTCAGGCCTAGTTTTACAATCTAAGTCTGACTCAAGACCATGTTGACTTACCTCAACTTTTTCTTCATCTTCTTTTTCGTCAGTTTGCCATGAGGCAAAGGTTTGCTGTTTCTTCAGTTGTTGTTCCTCTTCTTCTTCCGTCTCTGAATCTCCCCAAGCAGCTATCATAGCTTTGCGCACATTTGCCTTAGAGAAAGGTGTCTTTGATTCTTTGTTCCTTTCAGCAAAGCGTTCCTTGTTCCTTTCTTTGGTTTTGTCATTTTCCCAAAGGGACATTCCTTGATGAAGTGATCTGTACTACCACATTTATGACAAGCAGCTTTGTTAGAAAATTTCTTAGTTTTACCTTTGAAGTTTCCATTCTTCATGTTTTATACATATTTCGAAATTTTCGAACCATGAGGGCTGCTTCTTCTTCTTCAGAGTTCGAATCATCTTCATCATCTGCTTTGAGAGCAATTGATTTTGATTTGGAGCTTTCACCATATTCAGTATCAAGGTGAAGCTCATGAGTCATAAGTGACCCTGCCAGCTGTTCTAAGTTGAACTTAGTGAAGTCTTTTGTTTCTTGAAGAGCAGTGACTTTAGCCATCCATCTGTCCTTAGGAAGACTCCTAAGAACCTTTCGAACCTTAGATTAAACTTTCCAAGAGAGAACTCATTTAATTTAGTTAAGAGTAAACATTCTCGATGCTTTCCTTAGTTTCATGCAGAACAGTTCATATTGATTCATAAGTAAATCAATTTTGATCTTTTAACTTCATTAGTTCCTTCATGGGTTACTTCTAGTAAATCCCATATTTGCTTTGCGGATTTGCATCCCATGATCCTATTATGTTCATGGGGTCCAAGTCCACAATGCAACAGTTTAATAGCCATGGCATTTACTTCCATTTTTTAAAATCAGATTTGTCATAATCAGAGAGGGGTTTTAGAGTTACCTCATTTTTGTCATTTGTAGTTGTGACTTCGAAATCACCAACTTCAATGACTCTCCATACCTGATAGTTTTCAGCTTTGATGAATATCTCCATGCGGTTCTTCCCATAGTTGTAGTACTTCCCATTGAACATAGGAGGCCTTTGAGTGGAATAACCTTCTTCAAGTTTCTCGGTGGTATTCATTGTTCCTTGGATCTTTTTCTCAATAGGGTTTCCTATCTTACGTGAGTTCTAGCTCTGATACCAATTGTTATTTCCCTAGGAACACTACAAGAGGGGGGTGAATTGTAGTGTAGAAATAAACGTAACTTTTTGCGGAAATTAAACTTAAACGAATAAACAAGCTAAGGAACACAAGGGATTTTTACGAGGAAAAACTTCTTGGGCCCAACAAGAAGAAACAACCTCGACCACTAGGGATTTTAAACTCAACTCTTTCACTAATTAGGCCAAACAACTTTGTTACAACCTAATTCTATTCTCGAGCCACACCTTGCGTTCCTAAACTCAAGTTCATTAGCCACTATTCCCATAACTGTAGTTCCTCACAACTTCACTCGAAGTTTTCTCACTCTTACTAGCTTTACTCAAAGCTTCTCTCTTACAGAATTTCACTCAAAGTCCTCTTACCCCAAAAACCAAAATACAATTGATTGAAATAAGCTTAGTGGAATTAGAGTAAGTAAGCAAAGAACAAATGGCTATTATGAGAGAATGAAGGCACTGACACTTAATTAGTTAAACTCACTTAATTACTTAGTCAGACACACTTTGGAACTTATTAGACTTTAATATTATAGTGACAAACATATAGAACGTGGGAATTAAAATCGTGTTCATGTTTAGTCCATTATCCCATGATGTTCCTTCCCTTAAGGAACACGTTCCTTAACATATCCCATGATCCCATGACCTCCTTTTGGACGTGGACATGTTTTAGCCACTGCTCCTAAAGATTAGGAGTTTCTTAAGCTTTATCCGAAAATTAGTTAACACTAGTGGAAAAATGAAGAAGGGCTGCGCTAAAAAAGGCATGTAGGGCTGCGCTTTTTGACAGCAGCCCTTTCAGTAGCAGCCCTTCACTTTTTAAGTAGGGCTGCGCTAGAAAAGCGCAGCCCTTAAGCTAGAAGGGCTGCGCGAGTTAGGAAAAAGCGCAGCCCTTCTAGCCCAGAAGGGCTGCGCTAGTTAAGAAAAAGCGCAGCCCTTCTGGGCTAAAGGGCTGCGCTTTTTTCCTAACTAGCGCAGCCCTTCCTACCAAAAAAAAAAAAATAAAAAAAAAAATGTTTTTTTGTCATTTTTTTACTCATAATCTGACATTTTCTGAAATTAAACAGAAGAGAAGAGAAACAAAACGAAAATACTAAACCCAAAACAATAAAAAGAATGAAACGAAAATGAAAAAAAGGAACAAAAACTAATATACAAAGAGAAGTATACAATAAGTATACAAGAACATTAATCAAAACAAAGATGAAAATACAAGAAATTATATAGAAAGAGAAGTATACAAGAACATTAATCAAAATTAACAAAGAGAAGCATACAAGAATAACATTAATCAAAATAAACAAAGAAAAGTATACAAGAACATTAATCAAAACAAAGAGAAGTATACAAGAACATTAATCAAAACATATAAACAAAGAGAAGTATACAAGAACATTATAGATCTGAAAATACAAGAACTACAACCAAATAATGTTTAAATACATAAAACAAAACCCAAATACATAATTTAAGGACAAAAAAAAATTTCGGAAAAACTTAAAATGGCTATTTGGAGGCTTAAACGAACTCGGATGGCTTAAAAAGCCTAAACATCACAGCATAGCGGTGAGTTTGACTCGTTGGCTCGTTCCGCTTCCGAAAAGGTATCACAATAGCAATCGGACTCCGTCGCCATGTTTAGTGCAAATCATTTCAAGGTTTTTGTCGCAAATGTTTATGGGAGATTTTGAGAGAGAAGAGAGGATGAGAAAGAAGAGAGGATGAGAGAGAAGGAGGAAAGGAATTATAATGAGGGACGTGAGAGAGGAGAGAGAATGAGAGATAATATATTTGACGAATCCCCGCTCAATATTTCAAAGCCCGCAATTCCGAAATTTCAAATTTTTTCAGGAAGGGCTGCGCTTTTTTACTAAGCAGAAGGGCTGCGCTTTTTAAAAAAGCGCATCCCTTCACTTAGTAGGGCTGCGCTTTTTTAAAAGCGCTGCCCTTCTTACCTACAGAAGGGCTGCGCTTATTTAAAAAAGCGCAGCCCTACTAGTGAAGGGCTGCGCTTTTTTAAATAAGCGCAACCCTTCTGCTTAGTAGGGCTGCGCTTTTTTAAATAAGCGCATCCCTTCACTAGTAGGGCTGCGCTTTTACGAAAAGCGCAGCCCTTCCTGCGCAGCCCTTTATGTTTTTTCCCCTAGTGTAACTTTAAAATATATTTAAACTCTTTTAAATAAAATCCTCTTAAAAACCGGATAATTATTTTCTTTTCATTTTCGAAAAACAAAATCTTTTCCAAAAAAAGATTTTCTATTAAAACTGATTTTCACTTAGATAAAAACGGTTTCCTATTATTTAGGCATGACTTACTCAACTTCATAATCGAACCGTTATACTACTTCAAGCCTAAGTCTAGTTCTTTTTATTTGTTAAGTTCCTTTAACAGATTCGTTTAGTGCCATTTAGTTTGTTCCTTAGAAAGGAACAAACTTTCATTCCAAAATAAGACTACCAATGCTCCTTACCATCCTTACTTGTTCCTTTTACAATGGAACTAGAAAATAAAACGCGTTGCTTTTATTCTTCTTGATCCAATGCTGCTCCAGTATCACTTTTGGGAAACATCTTCACTTAGTATTCGAAATCCTTACTTGACTTCTTCCTTGACTTAGTATTCTCTTTGTTCCTTTCAATGATACCTTAGAAAATCATACACTTAAATAACTCATTAGTTCACTACTTAGTTTGCATCTTTGTTTCTTTGTCATCATCAAAACTAGGATTCACCATGACCCAAATTAGGATAGTAAATACAATACGCGAATTGTTATATTTGAATGTAAATTAAATACGATATGCAAATCGTTATATATGAATGTAAATTAAATACGATATGCCAATCGTTATATTTGAAGGTAAATCAAATATGATCTCGGAATTGTTTTTATTTTTGTTACTTTAAATTTTCGTTATTTATTTCATTCAAATTATGTACTCAAGCATGAGGATCCAAGGAGTTTCAAGGATGGTGATCCATGGAGATTCAAGGGAAGATTCATGAAGATTAGTTATTTTCCTAAGTATATGGGGCCATAATAGATCATTTTAATTATCGCTTTTATTATTTTCTTGCAGTTATTGCTTTTAAATGCTTGCTTCTAAGTTTGTTTGTGGTTAGTTGATTCATGTGTTCAGTATTAATTGACCACATTAGTAAACTTAGGTCCCAAAAAGTAATATTGAGCTTAAATGCTTTTCCAAACAACGCCTATAAAGCCTTAGATGATGAGTAATAGAATCTGCCAAAGCAGGGTGTTGCTCATATTTCTGGGGATAGTAGGGTATGTTTTTGAAATTTTCATTAGTTTAACTCAACAAAATCATCAAAAGACGAAGTTTTGGGTTTTGAAGCTAAGAGATAGGAGCAAACAAGAAGTTGTTAACCTGTCTACCAAAAATTATAATATAGTTATAATTATTGAAGTGTTTACTTACCTCAACTGCTATAAATTGAAGGCTGCAGGGCCAAAGTCCGTTTGATTGTAGGGGGAGGGGATCTTGGTTATTTCTTTATTCAATAGGGGATTTTCATTTTTAATAAAGGGTAGTAGCTAACTAAAATTTGCTTAATTACTGTTTTGTTGATAAACATTGATTGAAACTTACTTTATTATTTATTGTAGTAATCATGTCTAACAACAATAACAATGACACCAACAAATCTTCTTTTAATTTTTGCTCCATCCTTTCGAAGGACAAATTGAATGTTGAATGTTTCATAGCAAGTGAAAGGGACATGGGGATCGTTCTCATAACTCAAAAGTTCAACAACTTTTACATACAAGGGGAGGAAGCAACGATGTAAGAGATGCATAAAGTGCTAATCAGATTGAGCGAAACATCCCTAACCATCCACGAAAAGAATATGAGGATGTTCTTATGGTTAGTAAAGGGTAATAGTTCAATGGATTGGGATTGCTATTAAGAAGGACGAAATAAAGCAAACTACTTGCCAAGTCTAAATATTCTGAAAGGCAAAAGACTTCACCAAATCCAAAATTAGTTAATGAGTACTATTGTTACACCTGTAACATGGTTGGTCATTGGAAGAGTAGTTGTCCTAGGTATCTGAATGATTAAAAGAAAAGAGTTTCACTAGTAGAAAAAGGACGATTTGCGTCCCCTGATTTGCGTCGCACAGACACGGAAGTGACGCAAAAAACCTATGTGCGTCGCATGTTGTAAGGGAATGTCGCAAAAGACAACCTATGTGCGTCGTATCTAACTAACGTGTGACGCAAAATAACTATGTGCGTCGCATGAAGCCCATGGTGCGACGCACATAACAGAAGTTATGCGCGTCGCATGAAGCCCATTGTGCGACGCACATTAAAAGCCCAATCCAAGTTTTAACTGACGCGTGGTATAAAGCTCTATCTCAACCCTAATTTTCTTACTGTCTCATTCTCTCATCAGCAGCCTCTCTCTCCAACTTCTCTCTCTCTCTCTCTCCTTACTCGCCGTCACTACTCCTCTCTCTCTCTCAGATCTCCTCCTCTCTCTTTCAAAATCTTCAGTTTACAATTTCAGTTTTACAAACGCTAAAAAATTCATATCTCTTTCGAATAATCTTATCAACGAAGTGCGTGGTCGTGTTTGGTGGTTTCCGGCGAAGAGATAAGAAAGAAAGAAGGTAAAATGGCGGTGGTCTGTGTCGGTTTCCGGCGATTTTGAGTTCTCCTCCCTCCTCTCTCTCCCTCCCTCGCTCTAAACCTAAGAAACAAATGAGTTTTCCGACGACAATATACAGCCGTTTTCCGACGATTGACTTTTCGCAGGTAAAATTATCGTTTTTTCGTTTTTTAATTGCTATAGATCTACAATTTCGTTTTTTCATTTTTTCATGTTTTCAGATCTACAATTTTTTCCTTCGTTTTTTCATTTTTACATTGTTTAGATCTAATTTTTTCATTTTTTCATTGTTTTTCGAGTTTTATCTCTCGGAAATTATCTTCTTCTGTTTTTTACTTTTTAGATCTGATTTTTTATTGACTTTTTTTTTCTTACTTTCATTTGCAGATCTGTTTTTTGGTTTCTCTGGAAGTTTTCTTCCTCAGAAATGGAAGGAAATTGATAGAATTTTGTGTCTCTCTACTCTATATCTCTGATTTTTTATATTATTTTGTGTTCCAGTTGTAAATTATAGAATTTTGGTGGTTTAATGTTTTATGTTGGAGTTGTAAATTATAAAATTATTGAATTTTGTTGGTATATATTTTGTTGTGTTCAATCCTACTTCGATTTCAGTTGGTAATTTGTCTCTTAATCTTCTACTCTTCTACTGTTCGAGAATCATCTTTGCAGTATATTCTGGGTCTAAAAAAAATATTTTTTTTTTTATTAAAATAGTAATTTGCGTCGCACATAGGCCGAGGTGCGACGCAAATCACTAATGTGCGTCGCACCCTCGGCAATGTGCGACGCACATTACCCTCTGCATTACTCTGAATTGGGTTGGGATAGTCATCTGCGTCGCACCGTATACGTGTGCGACGCAAATAGCTGAACCATCTGCGTCGTTTCCGCATACGACGCCGATCGCGTCTGAGTCATTTGCGTCGAGGGCTTTGGCGTCGCACCAGAGTCCGACGCAAATAGGCGCCTCACATCCGACGCAAATTGCCTTTTCTATACTAGTGTTTCTAGTTCAGATATGTATGTTATAGAAGTTAAGTTACAAACTTCTACTTATTAGGTATTTGAGACCGCTTGTGGTTCACACTTTATCTGTAATATGTAAGGCCTCAAAAGAAGTGGAACTTTAGGAAAGGGATCGGAGAAAAATCTTCGCATTGGCATGGAGCACGAGTTGCTACATTGGCAGTGAGAGTATATAGCCTACTTTTACCTTCAGGATTAGTTTTAGAACTTAATAATTGTTATTATGTTCCTGCTATCACAAAGAACATTATTACAATTCCAGTTTTCGATTCAGAAGGGTTTTCATTAACCATAAAGAACAATTGTTGTTTTGCGTATTTGAATGATATGTTATACGTTTCCACTAAGTTATCATATGGTTTATATGTGCTAGACTTAGAAATCCACATCTATAACATAGATAACAAGAAACATAAAGCAAATGATTCAATCCCTGTACATCTATGGCATTGTCAATTAGGCCAGATAACCCAAATCACGTTTAGAAACTTCATAAAGATAGAATTCTCAAATCAGAATCATTGGATACTTGTGATTGCTTGAGGGAAAAATGAAAAAGTCTCCTTATAGGTTCAAGTGAAAGGGCCAATGGAATGTTTATCCCTCGTAAGTACCGATTTGTGTCGACCTCTGAGTAATTTGGCTAGGGAAGGGTATAGTTACTTCATTACTTTTACTGATAATGTAATTACGCAGATTTGGATTTGTTTACCTCATGCAGCATAAGTGGAAAACCTTTGAAAAATTCAAGGAATTCCAGAATGAAGTAAAAAACCAACTTGGGAAGAAAATTAAGGCATTCTGATTCGATCGTGGTGGTGAATATTTATGTCAAGAATTTGGTGATCATTTGAAGAATTTTGGAATACTTTCACAATGGACTCCACCAGGAACACCCACAGTTGAATGGCATTTCTAAAAGAAGGTATCGAACTTCACTTGAGTTGTTTTGATCCATGATGAGTCTTGTTGATCTTCCTATCTCATTCCGGGGATTTGCGCTTGAAATATCGGCATTCACACTTAACAAAATACCATCCAAAACAATGTAAAAGACACCATATGATATCTGGACCGGAAACGTTCCAAAATTGTCTTTTCTAACGATACGGGGTTGTGAAACTTATGTAAAACGTTTACTTTTTGATAAGCTTTCACCCAAATCCGATAAATGTCTCTTTGTGGGTTACCCAAAAGAGACGATAAGGGATACTACTTCTACACCAAAGCGAAAACAAAGTGTTATTTGCTCGTAATGGTGTCTTTCTAGAAAAAGGGTTTATTTTCGAAAAAACAAGCGGGATAAATGTATATCTCGAAGAAGTTCGAGATGAGCAACACATGGATGAGGTTAACAACACATCAGAGGCGACCCAGCATGAAAATTCTGAGAAGGCGGTGCATTCAATTCACGTACCTCCTACCGTCCCACTTGAAGATGCTCCATAAGAAGTCACTCAACCTAGCTAGTGAGGTAGAAACTTCTTCTATTATTCCCCAATGTAGGTCTAGTAGGATCATCATTCCGTCAAAGAGATATATTAATTTCCTTTTGGCTGAAAGTTCTGAAATAATGATTTTAGAATCAGAAAAACCTATTAGTTACAAAGATTCTTGGGATAGTTAAGACTCCGAGATATGGCTTGAGACCATGAAATCTGAGATGGATTCCATGTCGGAAAATTAAGTATGGAACTTAGTTGATTTTGCATGATGGGTTAAAATCCATTGAAAATAGACAAGGACAGAAACATTAGTGTTTTTGAAGCAAGGTTGGTGGCAAAAGGTTTCAAACAAATTCATGGTGTTGTCTATGGTGAACCCTTCACACTAGTAGCCATGCTGAAGTCCATTAGGATAATCCTTGCGATTGCTGCCTTTCATAACTATGAAATATGGCAGATGGATGTGAAAACTACTTTCTTCAATGGGTTCTTGAAAAAGGATGGGTACATGACAGAACCTCAAGGTTTTGAAGATCTAGAAAATCCATAGAGGGTATGCAAGCTTAAGAAGTTCATTTATGTACTAAAGCAAGCATCAAGGAGTTGGAACTCAGATTTGATGAGGCAGTCAAGAAATTTGGCTTTCTCAAAAATGAAGTGGAATCTTGAGTATATAAGAAGTTAAATGGGAGTAGTATTTGTTGTAGCCTAAAAAATCAACGGCTATCGTGCTGCCACGTGGCCCCATCGGAGCCTTACATGTGGCTATCATGCAGGAGGTAAAAGTACAAAGGGCTGAAGTGGCAGGCCTAAAAGTACGTTTTCTGAAGAAAGTACTAGAGCCTTCTTCTGGCCCCAAAAATTGTACTTAGGCCCAGATAAAATATCTACACCTTTTATGAAAGTGAGGTGTGCTGACCAATAATTATGCCACGTGTCCCTACTTTGATTAGCCAATCAGATGCTCCCAAATTAGGGTGACATCAAGGCACAGCAGTCATTTCAAACAGTATAAATAGTCCTTGATTTCAGGGTGAAAGGTACGTTTTTCAGAGCATAGTACTGTTACTCTGTCATAAATTCTTCTCTCCTCTCTCTACTTTCTCTCTCTAAAAGTTCCTTTACATCCCTGACATCTGACTTAAGCTCGGAGGGGGAAATACCACCCAAACCTCCAGGGTGGGTCCCTTTTTTGCAGGTTGCTGGTCAGGAGTTTGCTTCGGGATTTGACCAATCATTGTTGCACAAGTCTCCAGTTTAAGAACCCATCTTTGGGAGTGTGATATAAGTTACTAGTTTTACTACATAACATTTGGCGCCGTCTGTGGGGAGACGCAACAATGACGGACTGTCACTCTTCGAATGTGGCAAGGAACAGAAGTTTTAGAGTTCAGGTGGATGATACCGTTGATGACGAGAGGCCACCTCGAGGCAGGGATCAGGGCCATGCTGCCGTTCACCTGAGGGTAGGACTGTAACTCCAGTCATCCAAGAAAATCTTGACCGTCCAGTGACTGCTGGTCATTTGGAAAATGTTTGAATGACTTCCAGGCCAGGATGGCCGCTGTTATGGAAGAGCAGATTAAGAACAACATGCTATTTTTTCAGATGAGTCCGAGAGAAGAGGCAGCTGCGCCACTAAAGGGCGATCCCAAGAGGGTCGTCCAGGACCTAGTCGGCCACCTCGGCCAGAATTGACTAGCCGCCTTCCAAAGGAAAGCAGCCAGCAGTCAGTGATTCTAGGAGGAAGATGGACTGGAACTGGTGGTCCGTCCAGCAGATAATATCCCTCCTACTGGTCACATGATGGAGACTGATGCCGGGAGTACTTGGAGGCCAAGAGGGCGGCACGCAGCAGCGTTCGCCTCTGGCTCCACGCCATATATGAAGGATCCGTCCTTAAGGCTCCCGTCCAGAACAGTGGTGCGAAGCCGTGGTCCATCAGCTTTCCAGCCAGGCAAAGAAGACAGTTTTGCAGCCTATGGTGTACAGGCGTCAAGCCTTAGCTAACACCTCATCTAATCCGGTTTTGAAAGAGTACCGTCAGGAGCACATACCCATTGAGGGGCAGGTGGCGGCACTCCAGATCAATTGGCCCACTCCTTTCTCGGTCAGGATCATGGAGTCCCCTCCTTTCCCAAAGGTTAAGCTCCCAACCATTGAACCTTTTGACGGAACTACTGATCCGGACGATCACCTATCAGCTTACAAGCATCAGATGTATGTCCAAGGGGTGGACGATGCTACTTGGTGTAAGAATTTCCCAGCTACTTTGAAGGGAGTAGCGCAAAAATGGTTTAACAACTTGCCACCTAACTCGGTGAACAATTTTACTGAACTTAGACATTCTATTCACCAGTCACTTTGTGGCTAATCGTCAAGAACAAAAACAAGCATGCACCTGGGAAAGTCATCCAAGGTCCTAAGGAGCCTTGAGAGGTTATGTGAAGAGTTAATCTAGAGCATTGCAGATCCAAGATCTGAATGCGGTGTGGCGTTTGACGCCTTCATCAGAGGCTAAGACCAGGAAGTTTTAAGTTTGATTTGGTGAAGAAGAAAATCACTACTTTGACGGAAGCATTGAGGGAGGCTGAAGCATTCATTCATGCCACGAGGTTGTGCTGAAGCAAAACAGCCAGAAGTGAAGAAAGTGAGAAGTTGTTCAGCCAAAAAAGAATCCGCCCAAGAAGGCTGAGACTTGGGCAATGACTTCTATGACCACCTCGTCCAAGAGAAGTAGGCGGTCAGAGCCGGCGGCCTCAGTTGAACCAATAGAGTTCAACAAAGATCAATATTCCATTTTGATGGAAATAAAAGATCAGCATGAGCTAAAGGCGCCGGCCGAGATGAAGACGCCTTACCGTAAGACAAGAGCAAGTATTGTCACTTTCACAAAGATTGTGGCATGAAACCAATGAATGCAAGCATTTGAAGCGAGCCTAGAAGAGTTGGCTCGAAAAGGAAAGATGAACAATTACCTACCTCGTCAGGAAGGAAGTTTCAGAAAAGGGATAACCGTCAAGGAAGAAAATGGACGGAGATAGCACGGATGATGAGTGTAATGGTCATCTCAGGAGGATTTGCGCTGGAGGTCCAACAAATCGGGCCACAAAAACTATTTGAGGGAACTCAGCCAGGTTATGCTCACAACCAGGCCGAGTCTGATCCTTTCCAAAAATAGTGGTCAGCGAGCTGGACCGAGGGAAGATAAGGACGCCGCATGATGATCCTGTTGTGGAAATGAAGATTGCCAACCTTAGGGTTAGGCGAATTTGATTGATACTGGAAGCTCCAACTGTATAATCAGTGCTGATTGTTTGTCTCGTTTAAAGTTTGACAAAAATGATTGATGCCGGTAATCATCCTATAATTGGTTTTGGCGGAGGGTCATACACCCTATGGGAACCGTCACATTGCCCGTCAGAGTTGGAGAAAAAGATGCGGCCAGGACGCTTTTTGTGAAATTTTTGGTAGTACGAGACTTGACAGCTTATAATGTCATTCTCGGACGACCTACCTTAAATCACATCAAGGCCGTCATTGTGACCCATTTAATGCTGATGAAGTTTGAATGTGATGGTGGGAAGATTGGATCCCTTTATGGAGATCAGCAAGCTGCCAGAGAATGCTATCTCACCACACTCAAACCATCAGCTTGGAAAGAGAAGGACAAGGAAGATGCTCCGGCCGAGAAAGTAAGAGGCCATATTGTTGAGCTTAAGAAGGAAGTTGAGAAGGTTCAGGAGTCACCTCTTCCTGAAAGCAATCCGTCCATGCTTTTGCCTAGCAAGAAGAGAAAGTGTTTGGCTATTAAGAGAGAAAAGCATTCATCTGAGATAATGGCTATAATGAGTCTGGGACTAGAACGTCCAGACCTGTGGAAAGTCCAGTAGAGATTTGCTTGAATCCAGAGCGTCCGGAAAGGACATTGAAAATTGGATCAGTTTTGAGATCAGAAATTCAGGACGCCTTAGTTGCGTTGCTGCGAGAATTTAAAGATGTGTTTGCCTATGCTGTAGAAGAGATGCCTGGGATAGACCCTGAGTGGCCGTCCATAAGCTCAACATTGAGCAGGGGCAAAAGCCTATTCGGCAGAAGAAGAGGCATCTGGGGCCGGCCAGAAATAAGGCCGTTGATGAAGAAGTTCAAAAGCTGCTCAAATCTAAATTCATCCGGGAAACATATACCCAGATTGGGTAGCAAATGTTGTGATGGTTCCAAAGCCGAATGGCACTTGGAGAATGTGTGTTGATTATACAGATCTAAACAAGGCTTGCCCTAAGGACAGCTTCCCATTGCCAAAAATTGATCGTCTGGTTGATTCTACGGCTGGCCATGCCCTGCTGAGCTTTATGGACCCTATCTGGCTTCCATCAGATTCCTATGTGGCCGGATGATCAAGATAAGACTTCCTTCATTACTGAGAAAGGGCTGTATGGATGGCACAGGATGCCTTTCGGCCTAAGAAATGCTCCGGCTCATTTCAGAGGCTCATTAATACAGTATTTCAGCCGAGCTCGGCGAAATATGGAAGCTTATATCGACATGATCGTCAAGAGTAAAGAAGAGAAAGATCATCTGGACGATCTGAGGGAAACCTTCCTCACCTTGAGAAAATTCAAGTTGAAGCTTAATCCGCAAAAATGTGTGTTCGGCGTAGTTGCTGGGAAATTTCTGGGATTTTTGGTTGATCAGAGAGGGATTGAAGCAAATCCCGACAAAATTCAGGCTATTATGAATATGTCTTCGCCGTCCAAAGTCAAAGAAGTTCAGAGGTTGACGGGCTGTTTGGCTGTCTTGGACGGTTTCTCTCAAAATCAGGAGACAAATGTCACCATTTCTTTGCTACTATCAAGGAAAATGCCAAGTTTGAGTGGTCGGAAGAAGCTGAGGTGGCGCTTCAGCGAGTAAAAGATCATCTTCGGCAGCTGCCTAGGCTGATCAGTCCGGCCGAAGGTGAGAAGTTGTATGTATACTGGCTGTATCACCCTTCGCAGTAAGTGCAGTCCTCTTGGCTGAAAGAGACGCGGTACAAATACCCGTCTATTTTGTGAGCCATGTGCTGAAAGATGCTGAGAACAGATATTCGTCCATCGAGAAATTCGGCCTGGCTTTGTTGATGGCTAGCCGGAAGTTAAGGCCCTACTTCTTAGCTCACAGCATTCTTGTATATACAGATCAGCCCTTAGGCAAGTGTTGCATAAGATGGATGCTCTGGCCGAATGTTAAAATGGGCTGTTGAGCTAATATGTTTGATTTAACATTTGAGCCTAGAAAGGCAATCAAGGGCCAAGCTTTGGCTGATTTATTGTAGAGCTTACTCGGCCTACGATAGAAAGCGTCCAGATCCCGCAGCGGAAGGCGTCATTGGACCCTTATGGTGGACGGATCCTCAACTGCTAACGGATGTGGGGCAGGAATCATTTTTCAATCTCCAGAAGGGGATAAGTTTGAATATGCTATGAAGTTCAAATTCCAGGCGTCCAATAATGAAGCAGAGTATGAAGCTCTCTTAGCCGGCATAAAAATGTGCAAAGCGGCTGGGGCCTTGGAAATTGAAGCTAAAACTGACTCTCTGCTGGTTGTCAGTCAAGTCAATGGTGAGTTTGAATGCAAGGAAGCGTCCATGAGCAAGTATATGAATTTGGTCAAGGAGAGATCAAGTCTTTAAAGAGGTTCGTCCTAGATCAGGTGCCCAGATCAGAAGAACCATCAAGCTGATGCCCTCTCTAAACTGGCCAGCTCGGCTGAAGGAGATGTTCCTAGAACAGTCTTCTGGGAGGTAAAGGCGGCCAAGAGCATTGAGGCCGGAGAAGTCTGTTTCTCAGCCGAGAGATGAGTGGATGAGTCCAATCATTGAATTCAAGAAAACGGCCGTCTGCCTCTTGATCCAATGAAGCCAAGTATGTGAAAGCAAGGGACAAGTGGTTTGAATTGTGGAATGAGACTTCTATACAAAAATCCTATAATCGGCCTCTTCTCAAGTGCATCAGCCGAAAGGAAGGTCTGGACGTTTTAAAGGAGTTGCATGAGGGAGCTTGTGCCTCCATTGGAGGACGAGCTTTGGCAGAAAGGGCTCTTAGGACGGGCTACTTCTGGCCGTCCTTAAAAGAAGACGCACTACTCTATGCCAAGAAGTGTGATAGTTGCCAAAAGCATGGTAATATCCATCAAAAGCCGTCCAATTACTTGACGCCCATTCTCTTTCCTCTTCCCTTTGCTAAATGGGGGATGGACATTCTTGGGCCTTTTCCTATTGCTGCCGGCCAGAAGAAATTTGTAATAGTAGCTGTAACTACTTTACAAAATGGGTTGAAGCTGAAGCATTAAGGGGCATCACCACCAATGATGTCAAAGGGTTCATCTGGAAGAACTTGATTACAAGGTTTGGATGCCCCAGTCGATCGTCTTTGATAATGGGCCGCAATTTGAACACCCAAGCTTCGTCAATGGTTGGCCGGCCAAGGAATTAGGGCTCACTTTGCAGCAGTAGCTCATCCACAGGCTAATGGGCAAGTGGAGGCTTTTAACAAGATTCTTTCGGCCGGAATAAAAAAGAAGTTAGAGCAAATGCAAAGGGGCTTTGGGTAGAAGAATTGCAGCTGGTCTTATGGTCAATAAGGACAACGGCCAAGAATTCCACGGGAGACTCCTTTTATGATGGTTTATGGCTCTGAGGCCGTCCTCTCCTATGAGGTTGAAGAACCCACCTTAAGAGTAATGATGTACTCAGAAGATGCTAACTGGGCAGCTCTTAGGACGGCTTTGGACTTAGTTCCTGAAGTCAGGGGCAATGCTCTGCTGAGGATGCAACTATATAAGTTAGAATGGCAAGAGACTTCAACAAAAGAGTTGCAAGACGTCCATTAAACTGGGAGACCTCGTCCTAAGAAAAATGGAAGCGGTCGGCCGAGCCAAAGAGTTAGGCAAGCTTACTCCTAACTGGGAAGGACCCTATAAGATAATCGAAGTAGTTCAGAATGGCACCTTTCGTCTAGAAGGATTGGACGGACGTTATTCCTAGGACGTGGAATTCTGACACTTTGAAGAAATACTTTGTTTAGGGCATCCTCTAAATTGTAATCTTTTTAGCATTACAAAGAAAAGTAGAATGTATACATGTATCTTGACTATTCGTCAAGCAAACTTCATATAATACAGCTCTACTTCTCTATACTTGTTGATTTATTTGCTTAAAGTTATACAATCGTCCAAAGTCATTAAATTTAACAAAGCAAAAGACAATGCACCTTTTCATTGGGGGGTCGGCCGACTTTGTTATCGTCCTTAAATGGATAAAAATGCAAAATTTGGCCGGTCGTTTACTTAAAGAGTTGAACACCTCCCAAACAAGGTTGGCTAGGATTAGGACGCCTTAGTAAAGGTGTCCTACTTTCCGTCAAACAGCCACAAAACTTCGAAATAACAACCTTAGTAAAGGCACAAGTTATTTCATACTTTAACAAAGATGGACGAGTTACACAAACTCTTAGAAAAACGTCCAAGTTATTTAAAAATTATGGTCTTAACTCCTTCTTGAACAGTGGAAAGTTATAGAAACTCCTCGTCCAAGAAGGGGGGCATATATAGGGGCATAATTTATAAATTGACTAAGTCTTTGTCCAATAACGAACAATACCCAGATTCTGGCCGAGCAAACTTTTATACTTGGTAATTTTTTGCTTAAAGCATCTGGTGATGAACGTCCAGAAAAGAGCTACTTGGTCAACTAACAAATGTTTGTCGAGTTACTTTCTTTTATATTTGGGCTTTAATGTAAGTTGTAAATGAGATCGGCCAATCTAGTTGCTTAAATCGGCCAAACGCTACGACGAGTTGTTTTTGTACTTTGTATAATCATGGAGTTGTAAGATAATACGTCAAAAACAGCAAAGCATAGAACAAGGGAGATGGAAAAAGGTAGTTTTTCATAAATGTAAAGAAGATGATTACAACCTAAATTCATCTAAGTACAAAAAGAGAAAAAGTTACAAGTGGCTCACGGCCAAGATACAACAAAAGAACTAGGCGGCAGGAGGATCATTGTCCTCTTCGTCCTGGGCCTCTGCATCGTCCTCTCCCTCTTCATCCTCAGAGGATTCTTCAAAGACGGGAGGTTCTGCTCCAGTTATGGTGGCCTTATGAAAGGCTTCTTGGAACTCCAGCCGACGAGCATATCTGGGGATATCCTCCTCCTCGGCCATCATGCCAAAAGCCTTCACCGCCCATTCTTTTGAGGTATCTATGACGTTGTTCATAGCCTCTTTGGCGCCAGCAACGGTGTCCGCAACCTCAGCGACGAAGGGATTGGTTCTTTACCTTCAGGACGAGGTTCTCTTTGTAGAAATCTGCAGCCATGCCATGACTGAGTTCCTCTCGTCCGTCAGGCTCGTTCCAATAAGATGCCCGTTCGTCTATCATCTCCGTCGCGAAGAAGGTAGACTTTGATCTGAGATCCAGTTCGGCACGACCGTTTTCCAACAATCTTGGTTGCTGATGCAGCACCTCTTGCTCGGACATAACAAACTGAGCATGTCAGCGGCCGCCGTCACATCGGACGAGCTTTTATTTTCTTTTCTGAGCTCCTTGCCCATCTTCTGTTATCATGCTGCGAGCAAAAGCTGAAAGAAGAGAGGATATAACATAGTCAGGCGATGTTAGAAAAAATAATAAATATCTTAACTATGAGTTAGGCGTCAAAGAAAAGCTTACCTCGGCAGCAAGCTGAGACATGTAACCTACATGCCCAGACGATGCTCCCCTTAACCCCTTAATATAAGGTTCGGGAAAGCACTTGAAAAGCTCCGTCTTGAGCTTTCCACGATCGGACGAGACATCTTTCCAAAGCTGGAGAAGATTCTCATCAGAAGATAGGGAGCCGTCAACAGCTGGACCCTTCCCTTTATCTGAAAGGTTAGACTCGTCAGTACACCTGATGGGAATAACCACGGTCTGTTTGTTGGACGGACTCATCGGACGCCCGCCAACCCGTAGTGTTCTAACTACGTTGGAATAGTAAGACTCACCAGAAGAACGGGAAGCCGTCCATAAGCGGCCGGCATCTGGCCTACAGTTGGGCCACTGGCCCAGAGAAGGCGGATCCGTCCACAGCGCGTCCGGCTGAGAGAGATTGCCAGCATCGTCCAAAACGACAACCTCGTCAGGTTGGAAGGGTGGGTTGCTCGGCCGGACCAGTATAGGCCACGAGGGCCCGGGAGTCACTTCAGCGGCTCTTCTTTGGCCTCCTCCTTGGCCGGTAGTCGATCACGACCTTGGGAACCGGCCGTGTGGTCTTCTTCTTCTTAGCAGTAAAGCCCTTTGCCTTTTTTGAGGGAGGGCTCACTGGTACCGGCCGGCCGTTTCTTTGCTGCGGCTTTTTCGGCCAAAGCCTTAGAGGTTGGGGCATTTTTCTGAAAAAGGAAAAGATTAGAATACACGTCAAGGTACCAACCAGGACAGATTGCTCCTCAAATGAGTAGCTCGTCCAACGCTATTCTAGACGGACTGTCCCCCAAAGAGGCAAATCGTCAAGATATCTACCAGGACGGGTTGCTCCTCAGGTGAGTAGCTCGTCCAACACTATTCTAGACGGACTGCCCCTCGAAGAGGCAAACCGTCAAGATTCAACCAGGACGGGTTGCTTTCAGATGAGTACTCGTCCTATGCTATTCCAGACGGACTGCCCCTAAGAGGCAAGCCGTCAAGAATCAATCTAGACGAGTTGCTTCTTGAGAAGTAGCTCGTCCGTGTTTCTCTGGACGAATTGCCCCATGGTAGACAAGTCGTCCAGGCACCATCTTGACGGGTTACCCTCCAAAAAAGCAGACCGGCCAGCAAAAAAAAAAAAAAAAATATATATTTATACAATGACTTACCAGTGTGTCGGCCCTCTTTTCGGCACCTGACTTACTGTACTCCTTCCATAGAGTGTTCCGCAAATCTGGATGAGCTCATGTCTCCTATCCAAGACTTCCTTAGTTTGCTCCTGGCTGAATCTGCAAAAGGGAATAAACAAGTGTTGGACGAATGATAAGCAAGTCTAGAAATTTTTACTTGGAAGATTCTTAGTTGATATACCTCTGTCCTCGTCCTGCCGTAAGCCGGCAGCGACTAGGAAGTTGTCATGGTAAAACATTTCCTTAAAAGGAATCCAATTGGACGGACCCTTGAAAGAAACATCTTCCATAGTATACTCCGAAATCCGGAAGTACTCCACCATCTCTTCGGCAGAGTTACTCTCCAGTTCCAGTATGAGGCCATCCGTCCAGTTTGTGGTTGCCGGCTAAAATACCGAAGACGGTTTGCCACCGCTTTGTGGCGCCTGGACGAAGAGGAACTCGCCCTTCCATGAGTGCATCTTGGAAGTCTTATCCCAAGACGTCAAGAATCCTTGACGATTGCACACGCTCAGCCAGCTTCCTTCAATGGTCCTAGGGACCTTGGCAACATAGTGAATATGGGTAAAGCGGCCAGAGAAGGGTCCTTTCCCTTTAAGTTGCAGACGGCCAGAAAGGTAAGGATGTTTTGCCAAGAGTTAGGGGCAAGCTGATTATGTCCTATGCCGTAATACTGAAGAAGTTGGCTGATGAAAGGGTGAAGGGGAAAGCGCAGGCCGGCATCTAATGCCAGCCGATAAACTGCAAAATGGCCGGGAGGAGCACTGAAAATAGTGTCCTCTCGGCCGGGAAGGACAAAGTGGTAGCCGGCATGGGCATAGCCACTGAAAAAGGTCTAAGGTCTGAGCCTAATCGTCCCAGCCAAGTGTTATCGGCCAGGATGAACCTAGGGTCAGAAAGGGGACCTAACCGCCGTCTTATTTCAGACGAAGTGGTTGAGTCTCCTCTGAGCCACTAGCGGGTCAGAAGAGCTAGCCGTCCTGGCTATCTGAGATCGTCCTTGTGATGGACGGGCTGGCTTCTGGGGAGCCCCTGATTTCTGGTTCCTCCTCGGCATGTTCAGGAGAAGGATTTGGTGGCAGGACGAGCGCTTTGGGTCTCTCGTTCCCTTGGCCGGAATTCGCCCAGTGGATTCCTCCCTTTCAGAGCTAGAGGCCGGCAGGTACCCCTCTTCTGATGCGAGCCGTTTGCTTGACGCGCGCCAGATTACCCTGCACAGGTAAAGACTGGGTCGTCTGACTTTGCCGTCCATGGCTAAAGATAAAGAATGCATGCCCGGCCGAAGATAGGACCAACTCTAGAAGATGCCGAGGAAGTTAGGCCCTCTGTTCTAGGGTTAGCACCAACCCTTGAGCGGCCGGAATTTTCGAGGAAGAGGACGAATCCATTTTCTTAAAATATGTGTGCAATCAAGAAAAGAGTTGAGAATATACCTGTAGAAGAAAGTTCGGACGAAGTAAATGACTTGAACCTCGGACGAGCAAATAAGAAGAGCTTGGACGGGAGTTGTTCTTCTCTCTAAAAAGTTCAGTAAAAATTTGCAGAGTCTCTCTCTCTAGAAAATTTCTCAGCAATGTTAAAATGATTCCAGGAGCGACTAAGGCACATATTTATAGAGGGTGAAAATGACCCCTCATCCGGTAAAAGTAACCGTTGTCATAGAGTTGACCTGTGGAGACCGGCAAAATGGCGCCTTTTTTTGAAAGAAGGGAGCAGTTCAGGTCGGTTAAAAGAGGAAGATTAACCGTCTTGGCGCCCAAAAGATAATAACTCCCTCTTTTAAGGGGCAAATGTTGTAGCCTAAAAAATCAACGGCTCTGCTGCACGTGGCCTCATCTGAGCCCTACATGTGGCATGCATGCAGGAATAAAAGTACAAAAGGGCCTGAAGTGACAGGCCTAAAAGTACGTTTCTCTGAGAAAGTACTAAAAGACCTTCTTCTGGCCCCAAAAATTGTACTTAGGCCCATAAAGATTACACCTTTTATTGAAAGTGAGGTGTACTGACCAATCAATAGCTGCCACGTGTCCCAACTTTGATTAGCCAATCAGATGCTCCCAAATTAGGGTGACATCAAGGCACAGCAGTCATTTCAAACAGTATAAATAGTCCTTGATTTCAGGGTGAAAGGTACGTTTTTCAGAGCATAGTACTGTTACTCTGTCATAAATTCTTCTCTCCTCTCTCTACTTTCTCTCTCTAAAAGTTCCTTTACATCCCTGACATCTGACTTAAGCTTCGGAGGGGGAAATACCACCCAAACCTCCAGGGTGGGTCCCTTTTGTGCAGGTTGCTGGTCAGGAGTTTGCTTCGGGATTTGGATCAATCATTGTTGCACAAGTCTCCAATTATAAGAACCCATCTTTGGGAGTGTGATATAAGTTTGCTAGTTTTATAGTGCATAACAGTATTACTTTTTCTGGTCCTGTGTGTGGATGGCATAATTCTCGTTGGAAATGATAGAACAATTCTTAAGTCAGTCCACGAATGATTTAAAAATTGTTTATTTCTCTATGAAAGACCCAGGAGAGGCATAGTACATATTGAGAATAAAAATCTATAAAGATAGATGGAAAAGGTTGATTAAACTTAGTCAAGAGACTTATATTGATAAGGTTCTTGTTAGGTTCAAGCTGGAAAACTCCAAAAGAGGTTTCATTCCCATGCAACATGGCATAATACTTGGCAAGACTTAGTGTCCTTCAATTCCTAATGAGGTCAAGCGTATAAGTAATGTTCCCTATGCTTCTGCAGTAGGATCCATTATATATGCCATGATATGCACTCGACCAGATGTTGCATATGCTTTCAGTATATATGCAGCAGATACCAGTCTAATCTAGGAGATGCGCACTGGATTGTAGCGAAAAACATCCTTAAGTACTTGCGAAGGACTTTGGTTTATGGTAGATACACCAATGCAAGCTTCCAGAGTGACAAGATGATTTTCTATCCCAATCTAGTTTCATATTTTGTCTCAATGGAGGAGCTATGAGTTGGGAGAGCTCTAAGCAGAGTACCATCACAGATTCTACAATAAAGGTTGAGTATATTGCAGCAGCGCAAAAGAAGCCGTCTGGATCAAAAAGTTCATTGGTGAGCTTGGTGTAGAGAGAACAATGAGTTATATTGTGACAATAATGGTGCCATTGCTCAATCTAAGAAACCCAGATCGCATCAATGGTACATCTAAACATGTGCTCAGGAAATTCCATATTTTTCGGGAGATCGTTGGATTAGAGGATCTGAAAAAAAAAGTAAGGTTCATACGGAGGATAGTATTGCTTTTCCTCTGAGTAAACTGCTTGCTCAACCTAAGCATGAGTGTTATACTAGGTCTATAGGGCTTAAGCATATGGTAGAATGGCTTTAGATTGTTTACTTCATGTTTACAATTGTAAAGACATTTATTATGGTTTGAATGTTTATGAATAAAAATTCGTTTCTTATTTAATTATTTGGTTTAGTATTAAATAAAATGTCCAAATAATTTGTGTTCTCGAATAGGATTATCGAAACGTTTTGATGATGGAACCCTATAAAGTGAATTGAAATCACAATTTATTTAAAGTCCCTAGTTTAAATCACTAATTTGGACACAAAAGATTTGTTTAAAAGACTAATATGTTATTAATTGATAGTGTAATTTCATGAACTATGGAGACATAGAGATGTCTAATTGATTCTAAAAGTAGAATCAAACTACTGTATTTAGTGGATTCCTTAGACATGAGTATGTATTAATAACCACAATATAATTAGTTTAAATTTGACACTATTAAACGCTGCATCATAAAAGAAGGTTATAAAGGCAATGATTAGGTGGGCTAAGAATTGAGTGGGAGTTATAGTAATACAAGAGTGGATAAGTCTTCCTATTAAATAGGAATGGTGTCTAGGCCACTTGATAAGTGAGAACTAAAAAATTGCATGGCCATGCGGAATGGGAGCAAAGAGTTAATTCTTATTTGAGCAGTTCAAACTCATCGATCAAGGAACATGAATTTTGGAATAACATGGTTGTATGCGTATTTTTATTTCGCCTACACAAGATGAGCGCGTATTAGATTTGACTACCCCACTATAAAGGTTTTTATTGAAAATTGTTTTTGAAAGAAGTCACCAACAATTCTTTTTAGGAAGAATCATAAACATAATTAGATATGGGAAAATCATTGGGACAAATTAGGGACTTATCCATTGTAGATTTTCCCGTCATACTCTATAGATGGTCAAAGTGAATCAGATATTGAGTTTGGAGGTGAGGGTACAATACAGTCAGGAACCATATTGCCCATTGCTGGCCTCTACTAAATATTGATTCCTTACAGATCTATGCTAATGAATAATCATATAATGTTTTAAAATACCCTAAAAATATTTAGTTTAAGTTGGTTCAAGAAACACATAAAAAGACTAATTTCAGTGATAAGTTATTATGCAATCAATTTATAGGGAACCTAACTGGTTGTCCAAATTAATCTGACTAATGTTAGAACAATTTTCTAGGTCATTGATTAGCAAAAATAACACGTGGGTGATAAAAGCAATAAAGTAGGAACAATCATATAATATGCATAGAATAATCTAGAAAACATATAATAATATGCAAATGTAAACAAAAAGGAAGGAAGGATTAGAATATATAGTAGGGCGATTTTATATTAAAGATCTACATCATGAAAGTAACAGTTAGTCGATTGAATGTGTTTGTGTTTGAAAATTTGAAATGTATGTAGATTGAATTTATTTAAGGACCCTCAGGATTATATTGTGACTTGGGTTTGCAAGATTGACAACCTTTGGCACGAGCAATCGTGAAGCCTGAAAATCTGAATATATGTAGATGGACTGTGTTTGTGTAGATTGAAAATATGAAAATCCTTTAATTTCAGAAATCTAATTTTACGGGATAAATTTTGATTTTAACTATAAAAATTATCTTTTGAAAATTATTTATTTATTAAAATAAATCAATCTATTTATTGTTAAACAATTTATTAGGCTTTTCAAAAAATTGGGCTCAAAATACAATTAATTATCATGAATAACTAATTGGGCTTTAAAATAGGACTTTAACACTTTTCGAAATGGTTTTGAATGACTTTTCAGACTGCTCTACCTTGGGTCGAACCAATTAAGACCACCATATATTTCATCATCGGATCCTTAAATGGGGCGACACAATTATGTGTCTACAATGGTGTTATCAAATTTAGCAATAAGTGAATTAAATAATGTATCACTCTGCTCTTGTCTTCGGACAAGTGGGAGATTGAAGGATTATGTCCTAAGACATCCCGACAATTACTAAATATAAATAAGAATTATATTATGAAGATAATAAAGTTAATTATTTTAGTAATTGTATTTTCTTGCCAGAGAATAAATATGAGTATTAGGACAATATTGATTGGGCCTATAACTAAAATTATTAATCCTATGAGGTCACACACTGTAGCTCAAGTTGAACAAAGCAATCCAAATCCGTTTAGGATTAGGGTTGGGCCAGTCCTAAGGGGAATAGGAGTGGAATTAGTTCTTCTAACTTGTCTATAACTCTTCTATTATATATAGGATATAATGTTGGTATTTAGGTGAGCAATTAATTTAATCGGTTTCTTTTCACAAGAGAGAGAAAGTGATACACTAAGATGTTCCCTCTAACCGGCGCCTATATACCATCTAAAAGCAAGAGATATATCTCTTTCGTTCTACCAGACGTTGGTGTTCAATTGGTGCTCGTGGACTGATTAGAGGAGCAACATTTGGGGCTCTCGGATCTTCAAAGCTTGCATATAACAGGGAAATCGCGCTATAAAGGTTTGATATATAATCCCTTTTGAATGATTCATATGTTTGATTATGTTTGCAATCCTATAATAGATGTTAGTTAAATTGTTTTATGAAATTCCACTATATGCATTTATATGTTCTTGCAAAACTATATATAGATGAACGAAGCTAGCTGGAGAGAGAGAGGAAGAGTGGGTCATCTAAGTTATTGATTTGTGTTATCGGACTCACTTACACAGTATCCAACATGGACATGTATTCAAGAGCTGCCTTTTTAAACTTTTGTTTAATTTCCACTTTGAATGAAGAGTCAAGTATCCATAGTGATGTACGATTCAAGGCTCACGAGGGTATATGAGGTAAATTGAAGAGACTAAGCGCACCTTCCACTAAGTCATTGTAAACATGTTCTAAATGTCAAACCCAGTACATGAGGCTTCTCCTAGTGGCAGACATTATTATAACTTGCTTCTGCTTCTCAATATATAACTAGGAGCTAGAGATAATTAATTGAGATTTGAGACATTTATTCTTTTCACTAGTCTAGTCCTTTTAATACTAAAACTAATTAATCATTAGAAGATGTAAAATCAGCTAATCAATGAACATGCGATGAACATTTAGGCAACAACACTAAAAGCCTATAATCAACCTTGTGAATAAATCTGCAGACAGCAAGTAACGTTCATTTGCGGAAGAGATGCAAGTAATTAGCATCACCTAACCCCGATTGAGTTAAGATCATTAGAATCACCTTATATAACCAGCACGAAACCATTCAGCACTCAGCACTATGATCTGCCAAATAGTACCAGAGGATATCAAATCATAGAAATGTTAGAAGTATGACTAGGGGTGTAAGCGGACTACGAAAAGTCCAGAGTCCAATCCAGTCCAGTCCAAACTTGTCGGACTGGACTGGACTGAAAATTTTTCGGATTGGACTCGGACTCAAAATTTTGAGTCCAAATATTTTTGGACTGGATTTGGACTCATCCCTTTGAAGTCCAATAAGTCCAGTCCAGTCCAAAAATATTTTTATATATAATATATATTTAATACATATATAATGTATATATTAAAAAAATTAATACTATTTTTAAAATTGTGGAGTTTTCAACCTTCCCTCTCTAAATATTTCAACTGGCGCCAGACAATTTTACTTGGCGCCAGACTATTGCACTTAGCTCCATTTGTCAAATAAGTAAATTATACTAGCAGTACTGCATTAGTAGGCTAGTAGCCGACTAATTCTAGCTCACTTCACTCCTCAGTCCTTACTACTCACTTCCTCTTACTCTTCATTTTCTTTCTACCTCGCTGTCTCGACTCTCGCATTCTCTATTTTTTCCTCAGATTAATTCTCAGTCTCTCTATTTCCTCTCAACTTAGATCAAGGTAAGCATCTAATTCAAATTTTTATTCATATTATTTTACTTTGATTTAAGCTTTCAATCTAATTTTTGGATATTGATAATTGAATTAGATGTAAAATGCTCAAGCATCTCAAAAAACGTTGTGAATAATTGAATCTAAATCGGGAAAAAAGATATAATAATCGGACTGGACTGGATTCGGACTCAAGAAAAAATTATCGGACTGGATTGTACTGGACTCAAAAAATATTTGGATCGGACTTGGACTCAAATTCTCGAGTCCAAAAAACTTTCGACTGGATTTGGATTTGGCAAAGTCCAATCCAGTCCAATCCACTTACACCCCTAAGTATGACTATATGGATAAAATGATTGCTAGAAATAATGCAGCAATTACATGACATTGTGCTTTAACTTCTGATATCTTCAAAAGCAAACTGATGCGTGGCTAAGGTGAAGAGTCCTAGTTCTGTTAGGATATATCTATGTAGTATCCTAGTTCTGTTAGGAGACTATGTAGTTTAATTGTTTTTAATTACTTTAATTTAAGTGTTTAAGTGATAAAGAAATCCTATTATACTTAGGAGCCTAATTCCTTTGTCATTGAGTCTAATTAGGAGTCTCACTTTATAGATATCTTTAAAATGAGCATGTGAATTAGATAGATTAGTTAGTTTGTTATTTATCTTTATCCTTTAAAATAAGGAAAATTGACAAGAGAGGTCTGAACTATGGCCGGTAATTTTTAAAAGGTACCAACTTTGGATTAACCAGTGGAGGTCCTAACTATGTGGGGTCCTAACTTTTATAGGTCCTTACAGGTTGCCAACCTGCGGAAACCGGTAAACCCTCACGCGACTTCATTAAAAAGGCACGTTAGGTTGCCTTGTAGCCTAAAATCTTTCTTTCTCTCTTTCTTTATCATTCTTTCTGTCTTCCTCTATCTCTTTTTGTTTCTCTGTGTTAATCTCCAATGGAAGCACAAAAATCTGGCAACTCTAGATCTATCAACTCCAAAAGTGAAGCAATTGTAAGATGCAACCATGGAATTCCGGCAAAATTAAGGACATCGAAAAACAGTGGAAGCTATGGGAAAAGGTTTTACGGCTGTTCAATGTGGCCAGTAAGTATTCTTCCCCATTTTAGGGTTTTCTGTGTTTTTTTGATTCTTAATTGCAGTTTCAAGATTAATGAAATTGTTGCGCTTTTTTTGTTGTAGAAGCATGATTGTGAATTTTTCTTGTGGGAGAGTGGGGAAATGTTTACAAAAGGGTGCAAGCAATGTGATGACTTGCAGTCACAGCTAATGGAACAATACTCAGCAGTTTCTGAGCTCGAATTAGGTTTTAAAACATTGGAAGATAAGCTTGGAAAACTAAAGTTGAAGAAGGATAGCATGACAGTGTCTATGCATCAAATGAACGCTGAGATGATAATAATGCGTGGGGAAATGCAGAAGACAGCTAGGGGACAGAGATATGATAATGGGGATGGTTGTTTCATGGATGTTGTTAGCTTACTTTTGGATGTGTAAGGAGTGAAATTGACATTAGGAAGTTAGATGTTTCATGTATGTTGGATCTTTATGTAGGTGTTTAGGCTGGTTAAAGTGCCATAGATGGCTTATTTTGTGTGGGCTTCAATTTCAAGAATGTAACAACTTATGAATGATTATGCATTTTGGATGAATGAATGAATCCTATTCTGACATACTTTGTGTATTACTCTTTCATGTATTTGCAAATATAAAGAAACAAAAGTAATTCAAGTGTATTGATTGACACAACATGTAATTTAAATATTAATAACTGTCAACAATGGACAATTGTATCATAGAAATTGATTGTAACAATAGTTGCACAAAATAGATCAAGTTTGTTCCAAAACCACCAAAGTGTTGCCAAAATACAGAATATTGTTCCCAAAACAGAATTGGACATATAACAGTTTTAGTTAGTTTATGCTTGGGTTGATGCTTGGGTTGATGGTTGACTTGAACCCACAGTTTCTCCAATGATTCTTGGTACTCTTCCTCCCTGTGCACATGACATCAAAAACGTGTAAGTTCAAAATGATAACAACAAAAAAGTAACACCTCTTGAACAATTATTGTGAGCTTCTTACCCCACATAAGTAGAACCATCATCAGCTATGAAAACACCCACTCCTTTAGGCACCTATTATTTTGGGACATGAACAACAATATTATAGGTGAAAATGGTGAAGTTGGAAATATTGAGAAAACAGAGGGAAGTCAAATGGTTAACTTACAGTGGTTGTAGCTTTCTTCCCACCTCTTGAACCCTTCCCCCTTCCACCCTTACCACCTCTTGAACCCTTCCTCCTCTCCCTGCTGTGCTTGGATGTGGGTCTGAGTGCTTGGATCAACATTTGTAGATCTCTTTCCTCCTCTTGAACCCTTCCCTACCCTGATGACCCTTCCTCCTTTTCCAGTTCTGCTTGGCTCTGCTATTGCATCCAAGTGAGGGTCATTCTGAGCACATGCTGAGTTGAAGCATCAGATGTCTTGGCCTTCTTGTGAGGTGGATGAGTAGGAGCTTTGTCTTTATTTGGACAAGTCCTCTTGTTATGCCCTTAACTTTGCATACGTACATGTCATTTCAACCCCATGTTTGGTTAATCTCCCAGGTTTTTTAGGGTTTTCATGTGGGTCTTTTCTCCTACATATTCTTGGTCTCCCAGGCCCAACTTTAATGGGTGGTGGGATGAGAGGAGAAGTGACTAGTGGCCAGTGTCTTTCACTTACTAGAGGTGGGATTGACCCACTAAGATCTCAGGTAATTCTCTCTGGTGTACACTGGTCCACATAATCTTCAGCATCTCCTCTACAGAAGAATATGCTGGCTACACATGACAACAGGGGATACCAGTGAGGTCCCACTTCCTGCAGGTGCAAGATCAGCTTCAAGGTCAACTGTTACACTATCCATATGATAGTTCACCTGAAATATTGTATTTGTTGATGGAATTGGAGTGCAGTTGGCAGCTAGGTTTTTTTCAATCTCCAATCTAGCTTGAATCCTAGGACACAACTTTGCAGACTGGCCTCCATTTCCTGTCTTTTAACCACCAACCTTTGCATCAGGGCAGTCCTGATATCCTCCAGCATGTAAATGAGATGTTTGGTTCTTGCATTGATGATATACCCATTGAATGTCTCTGATAAATTGCTAGTGATCAAATCTGTCTTGCTAGCTGTCTTCAGAAATGCCCTACAAAAGACATCTGGATTATGTTTCCTAAATGCAGCAGCAGCATCACTATTAACCTCTGACATCTCTTCCATTGCATCATTGAAATCAGCCACACTATAAGCTTTAGCAGCTTTCCAGAATATCAATTTCATCTCATCACCTTTAAAGTCCTTGTGCCAATGTGCAAAAATGTGTCTTGCACAGTGCCTGTGCTCACATTTTGGCAGTACTTTTGGCACAGAACTTATAATAGCCTGCAAGTAGATTGAACATAGCATGAGATTAATCATAACATTATTACTGAACCATTCATGAAAGAAAAGGAAGAAAAATTGTTAGACTTACCAAGTGTTCATCAGATACAACTGTGAGATCCTCTCCCTCACCTAAATTTAGGGAATGTTGAAGCTGAGTCATAAACCACTCCCAAGAAGAATTGTTTTCCCCCTCCACAATTGCCCAGGCAACTGGGTACATCTGATCATTTGAATCCCTACCAGTAGCTGCCAACAGTTGTCCACCCAGAAATGTTTTGAGGAAACAAGCATCTATGCTTAAAAATTTTCTGCAACCTTCAATCCACCCTCTCCTAACACCATCAAAGCATATGAATAGCCTTTGAAATACTGGGACCTTCTCATTCTTTTTGCAGGAGCATGAACCAGTTCAATTCCAGTGTCAGGGCAGCTAGCTTTGATGGCAGCTATATATCTGCCCAGCTTCCCATAATGATCAACCATGAATCCATGGAGGAGCCTATGACCTGTATTTGACTTTATAAGCTAGGGCTCTCTTAATTAAAACCTTGTAACCCTTCCTCACAGTATCCATAATCTCCTTAGCTGGCCAGTGAGGCCTAGCCTTAAAGATTTCAAGCAGTTGCTTTGCCAGCCAAGATGACTTCATTTGCCTATTGCTATCCATGTTCCTTGTGCAACTGTGTGCACTGTCAACAGATTTGACAACAAAACATGCCCTCCTAGTATCCCAAGATCCATACAACCTAAAGGACATCCTTTCTTGCATCTAACTTCCATCCTCTTGCCTCTTTTTATTACTACTTGAAAAACTCAAATTCCTACCTTGTTGCACAGCAAACATAGCTACTGCTTCTCTAAAGCATTCCCTATTTGGAAATCTCTGCCCCACTGTCCGGAAAAGTTGTGTAATCAATGTCTCCATGAATCAATAACCCCCTGCCTGTCCTCCTAGGCCCTTTTCCTCTCCTTCAACATCACTGTTCTCAGGAGTGTGAATATCATCTTCACTGTCCTCATATTCACTCAGAAACCCACTCTCACTATGTGATTGTTTTTCATTTCCCCCTCTTATCTTTCCATTTGCAGCTTCCCTTTGCAACTGTTGTGCAATTTCAAACAGTTTGGTGTTGGTCCCTCTAACTTTACTTCTTGCAATCCTCAGTTCATCATCACTAGTTTCAGGATAATCACCATCAACAATTGTCTCAATTTCATCCTCAGGCACCTCCTTATACTCCTCATTCAACAGATCATGTAACTCATCTTCACCTATTTTAGATTCGTCTACATACTCAGATGAATCACCTTCATTTGACCCTTCAGTGCTAGGTTCATACCTAGAGGAGTCACTATTGTCTTCTTCACCAATTAACTCCTTCCATGTAAGAGGACTCTCAGGCTTGTTGTCATACCAGTCATAGTAATCATGTGGAAGAGTTTCCTGGTCATCTATGAAAGGTTCTTTGGTTGGACTCATTAAAGAAGGCAGTTGGAGCTGAAGGTGTTTGTGAGGGGGCCTGTGCTGACAGTGAGGTGGGAGGACAATCTACAGATGTAGCTGAAGGGGTTTATGAGGGAGCTTGTGCTGACAGTGAGTTGGGAGGACAGTTAACAGTTGTAGCTGCAGGTTTTTCTAGGGGAGGCTTTGGTTCAAAAGGGTTCTTAGAGAGTATCTGAACTTCTTTTAGCCTAAGACTAGACCTAAGTGGGGGCAGTACTTGTAGGCCCTTTTTCTTACCAAAGCATTTGAGTTTTTCTGGCCTTTGTTTTGGGAGAGAGGGTTTACTTGTGGGCACTTCTGTTTTTATTTGCTGAACAGGTACAGATGGCTTATAAGGCTTTGGTTCAGGCCCAAGTTTTGATCCAGGCCCACTCCTTCCATTTAGTTCAGGCCCATTTGGTTCAGGCCCATTTGGTTCAGGCCCAGGTATTGACATACTAGCTTCAGGCCCTTGACTGGGTTGATTTTGGTCAGGCCCCTCACTGAGTTCAGGTTACTTAGTGGCCCAGTCTAAAAGGTTCCCTTCCACCACTTGAGGTTCATCAACCCCATGTAATACATACAGATCAATACACCTGCTTTTCATTGTTATTTCTCCCATCTCTAACACCTCCTTATCTCTGTAAACAATTCTCAAACCATCATCTAATGTCTTCCCAAGAATAAGGTAAAAAAATTTATCAATTACCCTATAAGTACCACATTTTTTGGCCAAATCTTCTAAAAAAAACCAACACAGATCATCAAGATCAACTGGAAAGGTCCTCCCACCTCCACCAATGTATTCCATACCCTTACCAGTTTTTTTGAAAATTCCCCCATGGCAAAATCTTAAGGTCACAACTTCCATCACTTGCAAACTACAGTAGTAAATGAAACAACAAGAAAATAATCAACATTCTGCTTTAACAATTCAATTCATGGAGCATAAAACAAAAAAAAAATGCAAACAACAAAAACTCAACCTTTACTAAACAGAAAAATTTCCAGTCCACACAAATTCTACTTCGTTGCTCAAACTAAGCACCATCGGATAAAAATTCATGTTTTATAAGCAAAAAAGTTGAAGAAAATTCACTTACTAGGGCTTAACAGCTTCAAAATCGCGAAACTTGTCTGCACAATAATGGCGATGGAGGAGGAAGATGAACAGTTGAGGGTGTTAAGTTTAGGGGAAAAAACTTTAATGGGTCTGTTAATGGCCAACCCAAAAAATTACTTTCATTAAGCACATGTGGGACCCTGTTTATGACCTATGTTTCCAGTTACAAGTCACACAGAACCTATAAAAGTTAGGACCCCACATAGTTAGGACCTCCACAGGTTAATCCAAAGTTGGTACCTTTTAATAATTATCGGCCATAGTTCAGACCTCTCTTGTCAATTTTTCCAAAAAATAAAGATAGATAAGTTTGTTAGTAGATAAGTTAGTTAGTTATTTATGTTTATCCTTTAAGCTTTACTAGTTTTAATAAGTTTAGGAATCTTGTAATATATATATAGAATTTCGGCCACATTAATAAAGGTAGAGAATATTTTTGAGTTAATTCTTGTGAGTTAAAAATTTAGGAGAGAATCCAAAACCCTAGTTGAACTTTGAGACGAAATACGCCTAAGTTCTCCATATTTTGGTTATTAGTTACTACTTTTGTTACTATTTCATTAAAGAATCAATCATTAAATATTCAATAATAAAGATCCAATCTTTCCTATAGAAAAACCACTAAACTACATCAAAGAGCCTAAATTAAGTGATTCTTGCTTAAAGAAACACATCAGAAACCCAATATTAAACTCTCAGGTTTATTCCCTCTTTTTTGTTGAACATAATCTGGTGAAACGAGGGTAGTAGGAAGAAAAGGACTTCTTCGTTGATGTCAAATTTGCAAGATGGAAATTCTTTGACTAGTGAATGAACTTCGCCCTCTAGTCACATCTTATGTTTTAAAACCTCGAAAATAGAGTTTATTATCACCGCATATTCATCGACACCATCAAGTGTCAAATGAAGAAAACGAAGACCAAGTAGTGCAGAACACCTTTAGCATTAAGACAACACCTGTACATAAGAAGAGTATGAGACTATGAGTAGTGATAAAACCATAGCAGTTATGGGCTAAATGGACCTTAGCAAAGACTAGATGGCAAAATAAATTTTACAATGGACTTATCTAAAAGGTAAAAAGGAAAAAGGAGGGAAAACCTTCCAAAAAGTGATGGCTGAGGGAAAAAAAGGTAATGTGTGTTTTTGTGTGAAACAAAGAGGGAGGAGAGAGAATTATCTGTACTTTTGTCTGAAAGAAAGAGGGAGAAGAGAGAAGAAGAATTAGAATACTTGGTTTCACTTAAGGAGAGAGAGAGAAGCTGAGAGCGGAAAAGCTTCGGAGAAGAGCGGAGTCAACGAAGAAGAAGAAACCGACGTCGGGAGTAAGTGAATTTTGTTAAAAATTGTTAAATTTTTAATTTAAAAATCATGTGATGCATGTTAAATTTTGTTAAATTTACAATTAACTGCGGGAAAAAGTAAATTTTGATAATTTATAAAAATAAAATTCATGTCATGCACTGTGAAAGATCAGAATTAGTTTCAGTTCTTTTTTGGTTGTGAAATGAAGCATTGAAAGTAAAATCTGAGTTATGATCATGTTAAAGACTCTTAATGCTTGAATTATGATCATGTTAGTAGGAAAAAAGTGAATTTTGTTAAATTTTTATGTAAAAAAAAAAAAACATGCAATGTAAAATTTTCCAATTTTAGTTGAAGGAAGATGGAATTTTTTGTTGAATTATTGTGGGTGCATATATATTTCTGCTACTACATAGTATATAATCTGCATATATGAAATTTTTCTACACTTCTTGGTTTTGGTATTGGTTTCCTGCCATAATATTTCTGCTACTAGATAGAAGTATATAATCTGCTAGTAGATAGAAGTATATAATCTGCCAGTAGATAGAAGTATATAATCTGCCAGTAGAAAGAAGTATATAATCTGCCAGTAGATAGAAGTATATAATATGCCAGTAGATAGAAGTATATAATCTGCTACAAAAGAGTCTTAATGTTTAGAAGTATATACTCTGCTAGTAGATAATATAATTTGCATTCCTACTACGAATCTTAATAGAATTGATTTCAGTTTGTTAGTTTAATCAAGGAGTATTGAAGAATGGCGAAGAAGCAAAAGGTAAAATATGTTGTAAGTTTGAGTTATGATTGCTTATAATCAATCACGTGAATGTAACGCATTTTACTATTTATTAATTTCAATTGGAGGTGTTTGAATTGGATGATGTGCATGTAAGTGATGACAATGAACAATCTAGTAATGAGGATCTTCATTCAGACGGGGAAAGAGTTATAAATTATATATGAATTTGTAGTTTGTTTGAAATAATGGTGATATGTAGAAATGGATTATAGGTAATAGGGAAGAAATCTGGACGATCGTCTTCGTATAAAGAAATAGAAGCACGAGTGCATCGGGTAAGTAATCTTATTGAAGTTGTTAATACATGGTTAATAAATGAAGTATTTAATAACATATGCTTGTAATTTTTCATAGGAGAATGATCTAAGCAAAGGTGGATGCTTGAAAGGTGAAGGCAAAGTAATTGCTACACAACGCGACATGAACAATAAAAGAGTAATGTTATATAATGATTAGATTGTGTTTTGTTTTATAATTGGTGAGTTGTTTTTGAAATGTAAAATGCTAATATAGTGTTTATTTTATGTAGGAGAGTAATATAAATTATAGAGTAGAGACTTTTGGGAAGGTTGTGAAGGGATTTGATGAGAGGAAGCGTAAGCTAGTGACGGAGATGGGTTTTGGGGGTCTTTTGTTTCTCGCAGATAAAAGTTGGCCTAACACCTTTTTGTTATTGGTTGTGTACAAGAGTGGATGTTAAGAATAATGTGTTGCTGATGCATGATGGGCGAGAATTCCCTCTTAGTAAGACACAAGTTTACTGGGTTTTTGGTATTCCGGCGGGGCCAAAGACCCGACCATTATATGATGATGATCTTAATGAGGGTGCTGATTAGGTAATGAGGTTTTTTGATGTATATAGGTATACTAGTCGTTCGGGTGTTAGGGGGATTAAAGCTAGTGTAATTCAGCAAATTGTTGAAGGTGAAATATCTTCAGATGCAGAGTTTAAGAAGGCCTTTTTTATGATGGCCTTAAATGATCTCATATGTCCAACTACATGTCAGAGAATGTCTATGAGTATGTTGTATGCTGTAGTTGTAGGAGAGAGCTCATGAGTATGATTGGTTTAGTTTGTTGCTGGATCATCTCATGAATGCGATTGACGGATTTGCAAAAAGATTCTACCGTGATGGATTTGCTAAGGGGTGTGGTGGGCGCACTATGTTCTTAGCAGTAAGTGAAGGTTTTAATTATTTTAGTATTTATGATTTAGTAGTAAATTGTTTTTGGTTTAGTAATGTGTATGCAATTGTTGCAGATTCTATATCTTGATCGGTTGCGCCAAACACCATTGATGTGGGGCGCTTTTCCAAGGATACGGCCATGGAGTACCGTAGATGTGAGCAAGGTGAAGAAGGAAGATTTGCTATCATCGGGAGATTACGGCAAGCTAGGGGTAGGTATATTTTAATTCCGTATATTTTAATTAGGTTATCCATGCGTTTAGAATAATAATTTAAATGTTGAAATTTTTTATTAGGGTATTGATGTCGCTTATGGCGGAAGACATCCTTTGAAGGCTCGGGATGTCATGCCTTCAGTGTAAGATGAGGTAGTGTAATATTTGTTGTATATGATTTTTTTGTTACTGTTGTGTTGATAATTTTTTTGAATAATGTTGTTTGAATGCAGGAAATGAGTCATTGTAGTGGTCGCATTAGTAGGAAAATTAAAAGAAGGAGAATGAAAGCTGCAAGGCATGAACAAGTTGAGCAGCGCCCCAATGTGGAGGACACGTGGTCCAACGTGGAGGACACGGGGCCAATGTACTAGACCCTTTACACAACCGCTTAGAAGAGGCCTTAGGTCATGAAGGTTAGTAATGTGATGGTTAATGTAAAATGCCATGGAAATTATTTATTAATGTAAATGTTTAGTAACTGTAAAATGGCATGTATTAATGTAAATGTTTACTAATTGTCCTAACCCCATACAGAAACAATGCATCTTGGTGAAGTAATTGGTCGTATTGGTCAGAATATTGATAGTGATGAGGATAATCAAGTTTGTGGAAGTCATGGGGAGGGGTCTAAATACTGTTGGGAAGGTTTAGGTGAGCAGGGGGATCACCTTATAATTGATCAGCTTATAATTGAGGATGAGGATGGTGGCAGTGGTAGTGGAGGTTTAGGTCAGCGGGGGATGAGGGTTATGGGTGATCAGGCTGGAAATAATGTTGATGAGGGGATCAGGGTCAGCTTATAAATGAGGATGAGGATGGTGGCAGTGGTAGATAATGGAGGTTTAGGTGAGAGGGGCCTGGGGGTTGTGGGTGATCAGGTTGGAAATAATGTTGATGGGGGAGATCAGGGTCAGCTTATAAATGAGGATGAGGATGGTGGCAGTGGTAGTGGAGGTTTAGGTGAGCAGGGGCTGGGGTTGTGGGTGATCAAGTTGGAAATAATGTTGATCAGCTTATAATTGAGGATGAGGATGAGGATGTTGGCAGTGGTATTGGAGGTCGAAGTCAAAGAAAGACTAAGTGGTCTATTAAAAGAATTGAAGGTTATAAGGAGACATGGTGGCCATGCCAATACAAGCAACACAAGGCGAAGCTAGGGAGGTTTGTAAGGATAATTATCGTAGTGCGCTGAAGACGATGGAAATGATTAAGTGTGATGGGAACTACGCGTCTTTACAAAGTTGTGCTTCCGTCGCACGTCCTAGGGGGTGGGCTGACGATAACGTAAGTATTATATCGAATTTTTTAAGTGTATTTGTGTATCGTATTATTAGAAAGTCAATTTTAACGTGTTGTTGCAGTATGTTAGGTTGGCAGCATTGTTATACACGAGAGCGTGGGAGAAACGTTTCCCAGGGAGGAGTAGGAGGTTTATGCTTGACCCGACATTTGCGGTTAGATTCAAATAAAGTGCTAAGATGCAAATAAAATGCTAAGGAATGTTATTATTAGTTGAAGGAGCTCATGTGTGTTATGTTATCTTGTAGATACGTGTACTGCAGGTTGGTATTACGCAGCATACAGATGTAGAGGAAGTTGTATCGTTTTATTGAAAGCAAATGATTGGAACTTCATGGAAAAGGATAGTACATGTAAGTAGTCAATATTGAATTTGTTGAACTATATGTTAATGGCTCATAGTTTGTTGAAGTATATGTTAAGTTATAGTAATCGAAGTTAGTAATATTTGAAATTCATTTTACATTGTTTAAGGTATTTGTTCCGGTTCTTGAGAATAAGCATTGGTGGTGCGCGGCTTACTTTCCAAATAGGGAAGAGGTGTTGGTGATTGACTCATTGGAGCCAAAGAAGGCATCCAATTGCCATCATTTGAGCCTTACACAATTGGTAAAGTACCATTGACCCTGTTATGTACTTTTTTTTGTTATAAGGAATGTTACCATTGAAGAAAGAAATATCATTGTAGGGGTATGGGATGGGTACGTTATTTAGTGCTTTGGATAGCTCTTGGAGAGTAGGTGGTATACATAATTGGCCGACTGTGACCTTGGACATTAACCTCCAAAAGGACACGTATGATTATCTGAACTTTTATTTCGTGATTGTTAGTTAACTATTTTTCCATGTTACATTACATGATAACGAATTATAATTTTTACATGCACACAGATAGACACAGTTGTGGTATGCATATGCTCATTGCGATTAAAGCTTGTGTGGATCATTTTATGTACAGACTTATTGTGGTATTTGTTTCTTATCTAACTACTTAACATAATTTGTTAACGTAACATAAGTTTACATACACTTAAAATCCTTTGTTTAATCCCTTATAAAGGATAACATGTCCAAGGAACGGGAGTGGCTGCTATGTGACGACGTTATGTCAACGGAAAATGAAGCACGAAGCAGCGTTATTGATCTATTAAGTACATTATGAGTTGGTGTCCATAATTTTTTGTAAATGGCCATTGCAATTAACAACTTAGCAATTAGAAACCGCATAACTTGTTACTTCATGACAATTTGGCCCAAGGTTGTAATCTGGGATCTGGGCCACACGAGATAGTTACTTCATGATATTGTTGGCCCAATGTTGTAATCTAGGTAATACCATACTAACAGGGGCGTCTCAATTATTTTGGAGGCGTTGTGCAAGTAATTAGAAATGGGCCCTTAATTGGTAATACAATTGTCGATCACTTTTTGGCCCAAGGTTTTAAGTTTAAGGTTGTCTTTGTCATTGACGATCATTAATCATTTGTTAAATCTTTGAGAACATTTTACTAAGCTTAACATATTAGTGTTACTATTGAAGTATTACTAGTTTTTTTTTTTGGTGTTATAAATCGACTAAGAGCTGTGCTATAGATTTGATCATATGAGTTCGAATTTAACCATTAAATCAAGTAATGTTTGATGTTATTATTTTAAGTAATAACATTAACAAATGAAAATTATAAGAAGAATCGCCACTGGGGAAGAATCGTGGACATTAATTAAACTAGTTAAATTATATTAGAATCGGGTAACTACACACATTAAAGTATAGTAAGTGATTTGATCATATGAGTTAATTTAAAGTATAGTAAAATTAAAAACATATATAGCCTTTTATGGATTGACTATATACTTCAACTGCATTTACTAAGATAAAAGTGTATATATATAATATATATGACATAAATACAATAAGTATTTCAATTGTTTGTAAGAAGAAAAAAGTAATTGGGAATTAGATCATTATAATGAATGTTGGGAACACAAAAAAAAATAATAATTGGGAATTAGATCATTATAAGGATTCGAACCCCTGCATTCTCACAATTTGAGTAGAGGCCATAAGGGCAGGGCAGCACACCATAACCAATCTTTTATAATATATGTTGCAAATAATCGTAAGATAAGTACATGGGGAAAGAAAATTAATGTGATCTTATTTATTTAAACAGTGTTGTTCTTAGGAGTAATGGTTAAAATCATGGATAAATATTATAACGCGTAAAAAGTAGTATATAGTTTATATCATAATGGTTAAAAACACAAAGAGATTACATATTACAACTATATTTATGTAAAGACTATATAATAACGTCAACCAAAGTACAGTTTGGGCATATAGACAAGACAAGTAAAATGAAGTTAGATTTTGGGCATAGACAAGTAGAATTAAGTAGAATTAAGTTAAATTTCTGTAACTAAATAACGTAAACTAGAACCACACCCGATTCTTCTTACTCGTACCCTCGTTCCCTAAATCGGTTGGATTCCTTTTGTTCTTCTTCTTGTTCGTTCCCTCATCTTCAACCGTTGATTTTGGAAACATGTCTTCCCCAAAAAGAAGAGGAAACCCGTCACAAAAGTCTGCCCAATCTCTTGACATGCTTGCATGTAGGGTGACAACTTCATGATCACTACTACAAAAAAAAGGCCTAGGAAACCGGTTGAAAATAGCCTAGGAAACCGTACTATAACACATCTCCATCTCACAGGTGTCCTAGGCTAAGAGACCGGTTATAATGCCTGGTTTCCTTGTTTATTTAGGAGACTAGTTGACAAGTAAAACAAGTCTCTTAGATAAGTATATATATAATATGTAAAGAGGTTAGGAGACCATTTAACATTAAAAACCGGTCTTCTTACTTTACCTTTTAAAACCATTTATTGACCACAACCGGTTTCTTAGGTTTAGTAAAATGCTATAATACATACATTATCCTGTATTTGCGACTCTTCGTATATACGCTTTTTTATCTAATAAAACAATTTATTTTTTTATTTTTTCATTTTTTTCACAGGTTTGTATAACAATTTATAAATAGCCACAACAATATTATTAAATATAAATTCTTGCTTGCTTTATTCATCATGTCAAAAAAATATTTGCTACATTTAATTTATATACAAAACCAATTTTATTCAAAACATCAATTTCTTCTAATAATGTCTTAAAATAAAATTTCTATAATCTAATGCTAGCTACTAAAATTAAAATTCTAAAATAATTAGATAATATGTTCATTTCAAACTTGACCGTCGTCTTCAATCTCCATCGTCTTGTGTTTGATCGTTTAAATAATCCACCCACATATCTCTTAACTCGTCAATCATCTATTGGGAATATAAGTACTACAAAAGAATTTCAGATAATTATAATTAGAATTAGTATAAGTATGTATTTTATTAGTATGAGCAACAATAACATTCTCTTCATTCCTCACATATATTTTCAATCCCAAAAAATTATTAGATGTTAATGAGTGACGAAGTTACCTTATCAGAAATTAATTGCCGTCTACTTGCGATAGTTTCAATCATGTAACGACAAACATAATAGCCACAATCCTTGGAGCCGAGAGCTTAACGAGGATACTGTCATGAAAAAGTTCAGATAAATCAACAACTGACATAACTATTTCAATTCAAATGTGTCATTACATATAGTATATTTTTACACAAACCTGTATCTTGTTCAACCTTACAGGATTCTTTTTCAATTTCTTGACGTCCTTTTGATGAACCATGCTAAATTTTACAATATCTCTAAGAAATTTTCACCTAACCTAATTAGATGAAGACATTGATAATAAGATAACTAAAAGTATTAATAGACTATGATTCGGTCACATACGCATTGATGATCCGTTCAACAAATTCACGGATATAGTCTGCTCTACTAGGATCAGCCAAAAAACTAATCCGTTCCAAGGGCTTATGGCAGCTAGCATCCAATGTCGTTTATATGCAACTTAAAACCAAGGCAAAAAAATTCCTCGTATACACTAATTTAGATCAACCAACAAAATTTTCATATATTTTCCTCCCCAACATAAAAATTCAGCTCTCCTCACGCAAATACTTTAAGAGAGGAAACAGAGTCCATATGCACATGCTTGTTAGCTAGTATAAGAAGGGGAGCACCTTGCAAATCTTGGTGCCGTAGAACCTATTCTGCAAGATAGTTAATTCGTCAATGGGCAATACTTTATTCTGGAATTCTAGCCAATCTATAACTGAACCCAATACAAAAGCAGCGTACCTAGGGCAGATTTTGAATCTTCGAAACGAGATGGAGCATTTGCATCGAGAACATAAATGACAGCATGGGCTTCTTCATAATATTTCTCCCATATTGAACGAAGGCCAGGTTGCCATAATAATCCTGTTCCTCATTTTCCAACACTACCCCAAAAGTCCTTGAGTCCTTAACTATAGATTGGTGGCATCCCATTTTAAACCCTTAACCTCAACAACTAACTCCACTATCCAACCACACCCACCCCAACCTCAGCCCCATCCACCAACACCGCCATCATTACCACGTAAAGGAAAAGATAGGATAAGTCGCATAACAGACAAGAACAAGACTAACCATAATCTCATCAAGTATGATAAAAAAATCATCGATGACTTAAGTTGCTAGGATACAAACTTGCAAGACATTGGCAGAACCACAGACTAAATAATAACTAAACAATCATCCGATACTACCTTTTCTACATATGTAAAAAAGGCTGGAGGATAATTCTGAACCACAAGATCAAAGAATTTGAAGGCCATAAAGCGAACATCAATTGCTAAATGCATCGTTTCCTTAAATATATAGGCCATAATAAGAGATATAGGTGCCCCCTTAATGTCCTAAAAAGAAATACAAACCAACATACTGATGAGAATAAAAGCAGACAGATATAATTGCCAAACAGAAGTATTAAATATAATCCAGCCGAAATAAGTAAAAAAGTGACTAGTAAATTCAACAACCTCATGCAGATTCCATGATATCAATGCAATATTAAATGTAGCTTTACTATATGGATGCAATTAGCTTTAATAGAAATATAACTATCTACTACCTCTGTTTTTCTAGGTTTTACTCATATACTATTCAAGTGGTCAATCTTATCAAAAGATTGACCATCTTTTTTCATTAATATATAAGAAAAAACATAATCATGGCATACCACATTCTGAAGAGTAGCTTAATTGCTAAAACACCAAATCAGCTATGACTAAAAGCTAGACTAATAGCATTCGCAAGTAAATAAAGTTTACCTCCTTGCATCCTGGAAGGATAATGGACTTAAATAGTTGATACAGTGTTTCACGAACTACTTTATCGTCATCACTAATACGTTCAGGCAATTTCTCAATGACAACATTCTTATGGGATTTCAACTCTGCTGGAAATTTAAGTAATAACTCCCTAATACCTAGCAATGCATCTGCAACAAATAAAAGCAACTGCTATTATCATATCACAGAGCACTATAATCACTGAAAACAATTACTACTAGGAAAAAAAATGCTGGTAATCTATTTTATACTGAAAGGCAGAACATAAACTAGACTAAATCCACATAAACTTTAAACTTCAGCAGTTTTGAGACGAAACAGAGTCCAAATGCACCTACTTGTTAGCTATTATCAGAAGGGGAGCACCTTGCAAATCCTGGTGCCGGAGAACCTTTCTGCAAGATAGTTAATTCTTCAATGGGCAATACTTTATTCTGGAATTCCAACCAATCTAGAACTAAACCCAATACAAAAGCAGCGTACCTAGGGCAGATTTTGAATCTTCGAAACGAGATGGAGCATTTTCATCGAGAACATAAATGACAGCATGGGATTCTTCATAATATTTCTCCCATATTGAACGAAGGCCAGGCTGCCATAACAAACGATTGTTTGATTAACAACATGACCTAAACTGAGGCTTATAGGCTCCTAAGGCCTTCTATTGAGAATATTTGATGACTCATAAAGAAGTGCCTTCAGAGAAACCTCATTTCAATGTTCATGCGGAACCAAAAAAACATGAGAAGAATTAAAAAACACATTGAATACATAATTCAGACATGAATATAGAAGAGGATGTTATAGCGATATATGGCGCTACAACCTACATGACTACTTGTACAAAACAATACCTCATAGAAACTCCCGACATGATAGTGAACATATAATTAAACAACGACACTTTAAATGAATCGTCTTGTGCAGTTTTTAACAAGAGCTGATCTACACACCTGGCCACCGAAGTTCCAGAACACAAGTTTGGTGTTTCCAACTTCAATACGACCAATAGTGAGCCCCACTGTTGGAACAATTCGGTCGGGTGGAAGACCTTCTAATTTAAGTAAAGTTCTTTAAACTTTTCCAGTAAAGTTTGCAAGATAGTGCTGTCAAATTTATGAAGTTTTGAGAAGATATTTTTTTCAATTTTCTTACATGTGTTGAATTAATAAAGATTAGTTGGAAACATGACAAAGTAATAAAAAATTAAACAAAATAATAGAGAAACCAATAGCTGATAAATCAACACAATGAGCACCTTCAAATACTTATTGAGAATCAAGTGGAAGTTCAATCACTTATCCTATACCTTCAACCATAATTTTGTGGTTCAATCCCATGTTATGCGTTTTACAGTTGGCAGGGTATTTGTGTTAGGGCCTTTGCTATTCTGTATTTCCCTCCCATCAACACTACTCTAACTCGTGTACAACTTGGGATGGATTAAGAGGCCCAGTGCTCTGCTCTTTAGGAGGAGAAGTAATTGTATAAAGGCAGAAAGGATCAGGTCTCACATTCAAGGGCAGATATAGTTTGATAACAGGGGCAAGTTTCGAGCCCTGAATCTGTAGTCAACCAGCATCTCAACATGATACTCAACATTAGGAGATGATCAACACTACATGAAGCATACTTCCACAAAAGAAGCACACAAGCAATACTATTGAGAATTTGAGATCATCAATCAAACAAAATTTCATAAGCATTTTATTGTGGTCATTCAAATCCATACATCGAAAAAAAGAAGCCTACAAATTCTAGTCTTATGGGAAAATAACTACCGTTTTTCCAGCCTTGTCAATACCAAGAACAAGAACATGGAATTCCGTCTTGCTATACATGTAGTTCCAGAACCCATACATAAGAGAAAACATCCGATGTATGAGAACACTAAATTCAGAAAGACGAGAGAGTGTCGATTGTCGAGAGATATCACAGTTTACAGTTTAAGAGTTGGTACAATGGTAACTTTGTGGGTTGATGGATCATTGTCTTGCTATTTTCTGAGCACCAAATTTGTCACTCCCAAAACTTATACTAGCACCAACTTCCTCCCCCCTGCTAACAACATAACCTACCCTGACTCTAATCACTACCGTATACAAACATTCTCCTTAAACCATCACAACTTAACATATAGCCTCTGTCTAACATTCAATCTCTCCACAAATAAACCATCAACTTTCAAAATTCAAGTCTCGAACAACCAACATCAATTGCATCCATCTATTTCAACTAAAATGATGTGCAATTCAAACACCCCACAGTAATCCTAGCTGCGAAAACTCGAATCTGTTGCATATATTAAGAATTGATGAAATCCTCTTATAATTTGAAAGATATACAGAATTTGTTGCATATCTAAGAATTGATGAATCGTATAAAGCAACAAATTCGAATTTTTTGCATATTTAAGAATTGATGGTTTATTGCTGAACTACCATACCCAACTGTTCTATTACAAACTCGAATTTGTTGCATATCTAAGAATTAGATCATTATAAGGATTCGAACCCCTGCATTCTCACAATTTGAGTAGAGGCCATAAGGGCAGAGACACACACCATAACCATCCTTTTATAATATATGTTGCAAATAATCGTAAGACAAATACATGGAGAAAGAAAAATTAATGTGATATTATTTATTTAAGCAGTGTTGTTCTTAGGAGTAATGGTTAAAATCATGGATAAATATTATAACGCGTAAAAAGTAGTATATAGTTCATATCATAATGGTTAAAAACACAAAGAGATTACATATTACAACTATATTTATGTAAATACTATATAATAATGTCAACCAAAGTACAGTTTGGGCATATAGACAAGACAAGTAAAATTAAGTTAGATTTTAGGCATAGACAAGTAGAATTAAGTAGAATTAAGTTAAATTTCTGTAACTAAATAACGTTAACTAGAACCACACTCGATTCTTCTTACTCGTACCCTCGTTCCCTAAATCGGTTGGATTCCTTTTGTTCTTCTTCTTGTTCGTTCCCTCATCTTCAACCGTTGATTTTGGAAACATGTCTTCCCCAAAAAGAAGAGGAAACCCGTCACAAAAGTCTGCCCAATCTCTTGACATGCTTGCATGTAGGGTGACAACTTCATGATCACTACTACAAAAAAAAAGGCCTAGGAAACCGGTTGAAAATAGCCTAGGAAACCGTACAATAACACATCTCCATCTCACAGGTGTCCTAGGCTAAGAGACCGGTTATAATGCCTGGTTTCCTTGTTTATTTAGGAGACTAGTTGACAGGTAAAACCAGTCTCTTAGAAAAGTATATATATAATATGTAAAGAGGTTAGGAGACCATTTAACATTAAAAACCGGTCTCCTTACTAAACCTTTTAAAACCATTTATTGACCACAACCGGTTTCTTAGGTTTAGTAAAATGCTACAATACATACATTATCCTGTATTTGCGACTATTCGTATATACACTTATTTTTTTCTAATAAAACAATTTATTATTTTATTTTTTTGACAGGTTTGTATAACAATTTATAAATAGCCACAACAATATTATTAAATATAAATTATTGCTTGCTTTATTCATCATGTCAAAAAAATATTTGCTACATTTAATTTATATACAAAACCAATTTTATTCAAAACATCAATTTCTTCTAATAATGTCTTAAAATAAAATTTATATAATCTAATGCTAGCTACTAAAACTAAAATTCTAAAATAATTAAATAATATGTACATTTCAAACTTGACCGTCGTCTTCAATCTCCATCGTCTTGTGTTTGATTGTTTAAATAATCCACCCACATATCTCTTAACTCGTCAATCATCTCTTGGGAATATAAGTACTACAAAAGAATTTCAGATAATTATAATTAGAATTCGTATAAATATGTATTTTATTAGTATGAGCAACAATAACATTCTCCTCGTTCCTCACAAATATTTTCAATTCCAAAAAATTATTAGATGTTAATGAGTGACGAAGTTACCTTATCAGAAATTAATTGTCATCTACTTGCGATAGTTTCAATCATGTAACGACAAACATAATAGCCACAATCCTTGGAACCGAGAGCTTGACGAGGATACTGTCATGAAAAAGTTCAGATAAATCAACAACTGACATAACTATTTCAATTCAAATGTGTCATTACATATAGTATATTGTTAGATATATTATTACACAAACCTGTATCTTGTTCCACCTTACAGGATTGTTTTTCAATTTCTTGACGTCCTTTCGATGAACTATGCTAAATTTTACAATATCTCTGAGAAATTTTCACCTAACCTAATTAGAAGAAGACATTGATAATAAGATAACTAAAAGTATTAATAGACTATGATTAGGTCACATACGCATTGATGATCCGTTCAACAAATTCACGAATATAGTCTTCTCCACTAGGATCAAGCCAAAAAATAGTTCCGTTCCAAGGGCTTATGGCAGCTAGCATCCAATGTCGTCTATATGCAACTTAAAACCAAGGCAAAAAAATACTCGTATATACACTAATTTAGATCAACCAACAAATTTTTCATATATTTTCCTCCCTAACATAAAAATTCAGCTCTCCTCACGCAAATACTTTAAGAGAGGAAACAGAGTCCATATGCACCTGCTTGTTATCTAGTAACAGAAGGGGAGCACCTTGAAAATCTTGGTGCCGGAGAACCTTTTATGCAAGATAGTTAATTCATCAATGGGTAATACTTTATTCTGGAATTCCAGCCAATCTATAACTGAACCCAATACAAAAGCAGCGTACCTAGGGCAGATTTTGAATCTTCGAAACGAGATGGAGCATTTGCATCGAGAACATAAATGACAACATGGGCTTCTTCAAAATATTTCTCCCATATTGAACGAAGGCTAGGCTGCCATAATAATCTTGTTCCTCATTTTCCAACACTACCCCAAAAGTCCTTGAGTCCTTAACTATAGGTTGGTGGCATCCCATTTTGAACCCTTAACCTCAACAACTAACTCCACTATCCAGCCACATCGAACCACACCCACCCGAGCCCAGCCCCATCCACCAACACCGCCATCATTACCACGTAAAGGAAAAGATAGGACAAGTCGGATAACAGACAAGAACAAGACTAACCATAATCTCATCAAGTATGATAAAAAAATCATCGATGACTTAAGTTGTTAGGATACAAACTTGCAAGACATTGGTAGAACCACAGACTAAATAATAACTTAACAATTATTAGATACTACCTTTTCTGCATATGTAAAAAAGGTTGGAGGATAATTCTGAACCACAAGATCAAAGAATTTGAAAGGCCATAAAGCGAACATAAATTGCTAAATGCGTCATTGCCTTAAATATATAGGCCATAATAAGAGATATAGGTGCCCCCCTGAATGTCCTAAAAAGAAATATAAACCAACATACTGATGAGAATAAAACCAGACAGATATAATTGCCAAACAGAAGTATTAAATATAATCTAGCCGAAATAAGAAAAAAAATGACTAGTAAATTCAACAACCTCATGCAGATTCCATGGTATCAATGCAATATTAAATGTAACTTTACTATATGGATGCAATTAGCTTTAATAGAAATATAACTATCTACTACCTCTGTTTTTCTAGGTTTTACTCATATACTATTCAAGTGGTCAATCTTATCAAAAGTTTTACCATCTTTTTTCATTAATATATAAGAAAAAACATAATCATGGCATACCACATTCTGAAGAGTAGCTTAATTGCTAAAACACCTAATCAGCTATGACTAAAAGCTAGACTAATAGCATTAGCAAGTAAATAAAGTTTACCTCCTTGCATCCTGGAAGGATAATGGACTTAAATAGTTGATACAGTGTTTCACGAAATACTTTATCGTCATCACTAATATGTTCAGGCAATTTCTCAATGACAACATTCTTATGGGATTTCAACTCTGCTGGAAATTTAAGCAATAACTCCCTAATACCTAGCAATGCATCTGCAACAAATAAAAGCAACTGCTATTATCATATCACAGAGCACTATAATCATTGAAAACAATTACTACTAGGAAAAAAAATGCTGGTAATCTATTTTATACTGAAAGGCAGAACATAAACTAGACTAAATCCGCATAAACTTTAAACTTCAGCAGTTTTGAGACGAAACAGAGTCCATATGCACCTGCTTGTTAGCTATTATCAGAAGGGGAGCACCTTGCAAATCCTGGTGCCGGAGAACCTTTTCTGCAAGATAGTTAATTCTTCAATGGGCAATACTTTATTCTGGAATTCCAACCAATCTAGAACTAAACCCAATACAAAAGCAGCGCACCTACGGCAGATTTTGAATCTTCGAAACGAGATGGAGCATTTGCATCGAGAACATAAATGACAGCATGGGATTCTTCATAATATTTCTCCCATATTGAACGAAGGTCAGGCTGCCATAACAAACGATTGTTTGATTAACAACATGACCTAAACTGAGGCTTATAGGTTCCTAAGGCCTTCTATTGAGAATATTTGATGACTCATAAAGAAGTGCCTTCAGAGAAACCTCATTTCAATGTTCATGCGGAACCAAAAAAACTTGAGAAGAATAAAAAAACACATTGAATACATATTTTAGACATGAATATAGAAGAGGATGTTATAGCGATATATGGTGCTACAACCTACATGACTACTTGTACAAAACAATACCTCATAGAAAGTCCCGACATGATAGTGAACATATAATTAAACAACGACACTTTAAATTAATCGTCTTGTGCAGTTTTTAACAAGAGCTGATCTACACACCTGGCCACCGAAGTCACAGAACACAAGTTTGGTGTTTCCAACTTCAATACGACCAATAGTGAGCCCCACTGTTGGAACAATTCGGTCGGGTGGAAGACCTTCCAATTTAAGTTTAGTTCTTTAAACTTTTCCAGTAAAGTTTTGCAAGATATTGCTGTCAATTTTATGAAGTTTTGAGAAGATATTTTTTTCAATTTTCTTACATGTGTTGAATTAATAAAGATTAGTTGGAAACATGACAAAGTAATAATAAACGAAACAAAATAATAGAGAAACCAATAGCTGATAAAGTAACACAAATGAGCAGCCTCAAAAACTTATTGAGAATCAAGTGGAAGCTCAATCACTTATCCTATACCTTCAACCATAATTTTGTGGTTCAATCCCATGTTATGCGTTTTACAGTTGGCAGGGTATTTGTGTTAGGGCCTTTGCTATTCTGTATTGCCCTCCCATCAACACCACTATAACTCGTGTACAACTTGGGATGGATTAAGAGGCCCAGTTTTCTGCTCTTTAGGAGGAGAAGTAATTGTATAAAGGCAGAAAGGATCAGGTCTCACATTCAAGGGCAAATATAGTTTGATAACAGAGGCAAGTTTCGAGCCCTGAATCTGTAGTCAACCAGCATCTCCACATGATAGGCATTAGGAGATGATCAACACTACATGAAGTATACTTCCACAAAAGAAGCACGCAAGCAATACTATTGAGAATTTGAGATCATCAATCAAACAAAATTTCATAAGCATTTTATTATGGTCATTCAAATCCATACATCGAAAAAAAAGAAGCCTACAAATTCTAGTCTTATGGGAAAATAACTACCGTTTTTCCAGCCTTGTCAATACCAAGAATAAGAACATGGAATTCCGTCTTGCTATACATGTAGTTCCAGAACCCATACATAAGAGAAAACATCCGATGTATGAGAACACTGAATTCAGAAAGACGAGAGAGTGTCGACTGTCGAGAGATATCACAGTTTACAGTTTAAGAGTTGGTACAATGGTAACTTTGTGGGTTGATGGATCATTGTCTTGCTATTTTCTGAGCACCAAATTTGTCACTCCCAAAACTTAAAGTAGCACCAACTTCCTCCCCCCTGCTAACAACACTAACCTACCCTGACTCTAATCACTACCGTATACAAACATTCTCCTTAAACCATCACAACTTAACATATAACCTCTAACATTCCAACATTCAATCTCTCCACAAATAAACCATCAACTTTCAAAATTCTAGTCTCGAACAACTAACATCAATTGCATCCATCTATTTCAACTAAAATGATGTGCAATTCAAACACCCCATAGTAATCCTAGCTGCGAAAACTCGAATCTGTTGCATACATTAAGAATTGATGAAATCCTCTTATAATTTGAAAGATATACAGAATTTGTTGCATATCTAAGAATTGATGAATCGTCTAAAGCAACAAATTCGAATTTTTCGCATATTTAAGAATTGATGGTTTATTGCTGAACTACCATACCCAACTGTTCAATTACAAACTCGAATTTGTTGCATATCTAAGAATTGATGAATGTGCCATACAAAATGTTATGAGTATGCTGGACTTTTATTGTTACATGTCGGTTATTCTCTATTTACTCTGGGTAGTGTACTCACAACCCAGTTTATTGCTAAGGAGAGAACCATGAACAACACTGTGCAACCCAGTTTATTGCTTTGGTTTGCTTTTGGTTTTATAGCAAGTAGTTATCTAAGTAACGAAAATCTAATAAAATCGTCTAAAGCAATAAGCAATTCAAATTATGCAAAAACTAAATACTAAAATTAAACAAACCAATAGAGATCAAATCAATGATTACTAAAAACTTAAACTTTATGAATTTTACAATTGCGAAGCTAATGTTGGTCAATTCACCTGAAATCGACGAACAATGTGAAAGCCCCAAGATCGATTACAGCGAAAAGAATTGACGAAGTTGACTCACAAATTCCAGGATTACGAACTAGCAGAATTAAAAAAACAACCATCATCATATATACGCTTTTTGCTGACTAATTTGAGTCGGAAAATTAATAAATTCTGAATAGAGAGGATTGTTTCGTATTGTGAATGAAAGATCAAATTGCAGAAGACAAATTTTCAGTTTTTCAATTGAGAATTTAGGGGAATTTAGGTGGAATTGTGATGGAAAAATTTGGATTATGGGGAGAATTTGGATTATGGGGAGTGGAGGTTTTAGGGATCGATGGCGAGGCTTCAAGCTAAGTATGGAGTACGTGGAAGTTTTTTTTTTATGGTATTTGTTTCATTAAAAAGGAAAAATAATTTTGAAAGTAAATATAATTATGTATAAAACTTATATTATACTAGATTATTATATTAAAAAGATATTAAATTTTAAAATTGATATTTTTAGGAAACCAGGTTCAAGTTAGAAGTAGTCTCTTATATATTCACAAGAAGAATATATGTACGTATAATAGTGTATTATGTTGAAAAAAATTGAATTAAAAAAATACAAATATTCAAGGAAACCGGTTTTACTTGGAAGCAGTCTCCTATTTCACAACAACTTTTTTTATCAGTCAAATACTTAAACTTACGAGACTGGTTTTAGATAATCTATGGTTTCCTACATTTAATAAATGGGTTAGTAACCTCAACTGGTCTCCTATAGGTAGTTTCTTTGGCCATTTTTGTAGTAGTGTGACAGATGATATCCTTAGCCATTTCCGCCTTCTTCTGCATTTCATACTTGAACCATGCAGCTATATATAGATCTTCATGACGAGGACAGAAAAACTCCCTCCATAACCTGCATGTTCTTTTAATTGTTACTTGTGTATCCCAACAACACCTTGGAATAATTAATTCTCTCATTATGTGTTCAACGGAGAACACAGGGTGGGCTTCGGGTTGTTCATTATCATTTCCATTTCCTCCCTCCACTGTTTATGTTACTTTTTTTGTTTGAAGGTTTTTCCTTTCTTTCTTTGTTGTTGGTTTGGTCTAGAGGTTTGTAAAAATTGAGTAACTACTGGTTTCTGGTATTTATAAACAAAGATATTAGTGGCTATCTAATCAATTGTGACTCTTGAGTATTTGTGAAGTATTTTGACGGTTCATTTCTTAGCGTCATTATGCTTGTTACTGTTTAGTCTGAATACTCACGTTCTTCAAGGTTAATGTAGTGATCTAATACATGGGCCATTTAATCCGGGTCATATAATCTGGGTCATTTAATATGGGCCATTTAAACTGGGCCACAAATTTACTGCACAATAATACATGTACTGAATCGTATATAAGTTAATTCTACTTAATTACAGGCCCATTTCATTTGGGGACCTATTCTAAAGAGAAAAGTAGGACAAATATTATAATGACATTATCATAATATCATATCATAATGGTTAAAAACATATCATAAAAAGTTAAAAACTTAAAAAGTAGGATATATATCATATCATAACAAGCACAAAGACATTATCAAGTACAACTACACTTATGTATAGACTATATAAAAACTTAAAGTAATAAAGTAGATTTTTGCCATACACTGAAGTAGAATTAACTTATATTTATGTAACGAAATAAGGGAAACTAAAACTACACTCGATTCTTCTTGCTCGTTCCCTAAATCGGCTGACTTCCTTTTCTTCTTCTTCTTCTCATCTTCAACTAGGTAATTTGGAAACAAGTCTTCCCCAAAAAGTAGAGGAAACCCGTCACAAAAGTCTACCCAATCTGTTGACATGCTTGCATGCAGGGTGACAACATCATGAAATATGATATCCTTAGCCATTTCTGCGTTCCACCTCTGATTACTTTTGAGCGATCCACATATATATTGTTCTTCACCAGGACGGGAAAATTCCCTCCATAACCTGCATGTTCTTTTGATTGCTATTTGTGCAGACGAATGACACATTGGAATATTTTGTTGTCTCATTATGTGTTCAATTGACAACACAGGGTGGGCTTCGGGTTGTGCATTTCCTCCATTCATATTACCTGCTCTTTTTTTTTTGTTTATGGGTATTACTTTCTTTCTTTGTTGTTGGTGTATGGGAAAAATGAATAACTACTGCTTCGCTTCCTGGTATTTATACACAAACATATTAGTGGTTGTCTAATAAACTGCCCCTCACTAATTACTAATTGTGAACTACTTTGACGGTTCATTTCTTCTTCCGCGTATTAGTAGTGTGACTGTTCATTATGGGGAAGTCACGTTCTTCAAGGTTGGAACGGCCTATTGTATTTCCCACTTTGGGCTTTATACAAATGGGTAAGATACACAAAATCAGCCCATACTGTCATATAGTCTACGTCTACAAATAGGTAAGTTTTTAAAAATTGGCCCATATTATTGTCATGTAGTAAATTGACAGTTCGACCCATGTTGTTAATGTAGAGCACTAATACATGTAATATGTGCCATTATGTACTGAATTATTACATTTATTATGGGCCACAATGTAACAATGTACTAAACTATTACATTTAATATGGGCCCAAAGTTGCTTAATTTCCGTATCAATCTACCAACAACATATTACTTACTACAATTATGACATACTAAATGTTGTAGCCCAAAAATTAAGGGCTACCAAGATGACACGTGGCCTCATCAGAGCCCTACATGTGGCGCATGATCAGGGAGGTAGAAGTACACAGGTTCAGAAGGTTAAATGGCTAAAAGTACATTTCCCTAGAAAATGTGTACTAAAGCCCCTTTTATGGCCCAAAAGTTGTACTTAGGCCCAGCTAAGGCAGCCTACATCTCTGCATAAAAGTGAGGTATATTAGCCAATCAGCACCTGCCACGTGTCACCATTTTACTGCTTAGCCAATCAGATGCTCCCAAATTAGAGTGACATCAAGGTACAACAGTCATTTACTTTCTCTCTCTAAAAGTTACGTTTTTCAGAGCATAGTACTGTTATTCTGCCATAAATTCTCTCTCTGTCTCTACTTTCTCTCTCTAAAGTTCCTTCATATCCCTGATATATGACTTAAGCATCGGAGGGGTAAATACCACCAAAACCTCCAGGGTGGGTCCCTTTTTGCAGGTTGCTGATCAGAGTTCAAATCGGGATTCGAGCCAATCATTGTTGCACAAGTCTCCAAATTAAGAACCTGAAGTTGGGAGTTGTTGTTTGCATTACTAGTTTCTACTACGTAACATTTGGCACCATCTGTGGGGAGACGCAACAATGACGGATTGTCACTCATCAAACGTGGCGAGGAACAGAAGTTTCAGGGTTCAAGTAGAAGATACTGTAGATGACGAGAGGCCACCCCGAGGACGGGACAGGCATCATGCTGCCGTTCATTGAGGAAGGACAGTGACCCCTGTCATCCAGGAAAATCTTGATCGTCCAGTGACAGCTGGTCACTTAGAGAATGTCTTAAATGACTTCCAGACAGATGGCCGCTGTCATGGAAGAGCAGATTAAGAACAATATGTTGTTCTTTCAATAAGTCCAGGAGGAGAGGCAGCAGAGCCGCTCAAAGGGAGGTCCAAGAGGGTCGTCCAGGACTAGCCGGCCACCTCGGCCAGAGTTGTCCAGGCCGCCTTCCAAGGAAAGAGCCAGCTGTTAGTGACTCAGGAGAAGATGGACTGGAAGCTGGTAGTCCGTCCAGGAGAAATATTCCCCCTACCGGCCACAAAATGGAACGGATGCTAGGGAGTATCTGGAAGCCAAAGGAGCGGCAGCCAGCAGCGTTCAGCCTCTGGTTCCACTCCTTATATGAAGGACCCGTCATTAGGCTTCCGTCCAGAAGCAGGACGAAGTCATGGACCTTCGGCTTTTCAGCCAAGGCAAGAAAAAACAGTTTTGCAGCCAATGGTGTATAGGCGTCCGGCCTTAGCTAACACCTCTTCTAATCCGGTACTAAAGGAGTACCGCCGGGAGCACATACCCATTGAGGGTCAGGTTGGGGCACTCCAGATCAATTGGCCAACTCCTTTCTCGGTCAGAATTATGGAATCCCCTCCTTCCCGACGATCGAGCCTTTCGATGGAACAACAGATCCAGACGATCATCTATCAGCCTATAAGCATCAGATGTATGTCCAAGGGGTGGACGATGCTACTTGGTGTAAAATTTCCCAGCTATGTTGAAGGGAGTAGCTCAGAAATGTTCAACCATTTGCCGCCTAACTCAGTGAACAATTTCACTGAGCTCAGTATCCTGTTCACTAGTCACTTTGTGGCTAATCGTCAAGAACAAAAAACAAGCATGCACTTGGGTAAGGTTGTTCAAGGTCCTAAAGAGGCCTTGAGAGGTTATGTGAAGAGATTCAATCTAGAAGCTTGCAGATCCAGGATCTGAATGCGGGAGTGGCGTTTGACGCCTTCATCAGAGGTTTAAGACCAGGAAGCTTTAAGTTTGATTTGGTCAAGAAGAAAATCACCACATTGACAGAAGCTTTGAAGGAAGCTGAAGCATTCATTCATGCCACGGAGGTTTGTGCTGAGGCAAAACAGCCGGAGGTAAAGAAGGTAGAAGAGGCTTTCAGCCAAAAAAGAATCCGCCCAAAAAGCTGAAACTTGGGCAATGACTTCTTTGACCACCTCGTCCAAGAGGAGTAGGCGGTCTGACCGGCGCCTCAGTTGAACCTATAGAGTTCAACAAAGATCAGTATTCCATTCTTATGGAAATTAAAGATCAGCATGAGCTGAAGGCGCCGCCGAAATGAAGACGCCCTACCGTAACAGAGACAAAAGCAAGTATTGTCATTTCCACAAGGATTGTGGTCATGAAACCAATGAGTGCAAGCATTTGAAGAGAGCATTAGAAGATCTGGCCCGAAAGGGAAAATGAACAATTATCTCCTTCGTCAGGAAGGAAATTCTAGAAAAGAGATAATCGTCAAGGAAGAGAAAGATGGATGGTGAAGCACAGATGTGATGTGTAATGGTCATTTCAGGAGGATTTGCGGCGGGGTCCAAAAATCGCGGCCACAAGAACTATTTAAGGGAACTCAGTCAGGTTATGCTCACTAACCAGGCCGAGTCGATCCTTTCCCAAAATAGTGGTCAGCGAGCTGGACCGAGGAAAGATAAGGACGCCGCATGATGACCCCTAGTTGTGGAAATGAAGATTGCCAACCTCAGGGTTAGGCGAATTCTGATTGATACCGGAAGCTCTACTGATATAATCAGTGCTGATTGTTTTCTCGGTTGAAGTTTGATAAAAATGCTCTGGTGCCTGTAAATCATCCTATAATCGGTTTGGCGGAGGAATCATCCATCCATGGGACCGTCACCTTACCCGTCAGGGTTGGGGAAAAAGATGCTGCCGGACGCTTTTTGTGAAATTTTGGTAGTAGGACTTGACTGCTTATAATGTCATTCTCGGACGACCTACCTTAAATCACATCAAGGCTGTTATTGTGACCACTTAATGCTGATGAAGTTTGAGTGTGATGGGGGAAGATTGGATCTCTTTATGGAGATCAGCAAGCTGCTAGAGAATGTTATCTTACCACCCTCAAATCATCATCATGGAAAGAAAAGGCAGACTGTATAAAGGGCAGGGAGGATGATTAGGCCGAGAAGGTGAAGGGTCAGATTATTGAGTTAAAGCAAGAAGTAGAAAAGGTGCAAGTGCTACCTCTTCCTGAGAGCAAGCCGTCAATGCTCTTGCCCAGCAAGAAAAGAAAGTGTTTGGCTATTAAAGAAAAAAAGAATTCATCTGTAGAGAGGTTATGGCTATAATGAGCCTGGGACTAGAACGTCCAGAGCCGGGAAAGCCGGTAGAAATCTGTCTACAACCAGATCGTCAAGAAAGGACATTGAAGATTGGGTCCGTCCTGAATTCGGAAATCAGGGACGCCTTGGTCAAGCTGCTAAGAGAATTTGAAGATGTTTTCGCCTATACCGTAGAGGAAATGCCTGGGATAGATCCTGAGGTGGCGGTGCATAAGCTAAATATTGAGCCGGGGAAGAAGCCCGTCCGGCAAAAGAAGAGGCATCTTGGGCCGGCCAGGAATCAGGCCGTTGACCAAGAGGTTCAGAAGCTGCTCAAGTCTAACTTTATCCGTGAAACCTATTATCCAGATTGGGTGGCCAATGTGGTAATGGTACCCAAGCCTAATGGCACGTGGAGGATGTGTGTTGATTACACGGATTTAAACAAGGCTTGTCCTAAAGACAGCTTTTCATTGCCCAAAATCGATCGGCTAGTTGATTCTACAGCAGGGCATGCACTACTTAGTTTCATGGACGCCTACTCAGGTTTCCACCAGATTACCATGTGATCAGATGACCAGGTTAACACCTCCTTCATCACAGAGAAAGGTTTGTATGGCTGGCTCCGGATGCCCTTCCGCCTGAGAAATGCGCCGGCCACCTTTCAAAGGCTTATCCACACTGTGTTCCAGCCACAGCTTGGGAGAAATATGGAGGCTTATATTAACGATATGATCGTCAAGAGTCGAGAAGAAAACGACATTCTGGACAATTTAAGAGAAACTTTCCTCACTTTGAGGAAGTACAAGTTAAAGCTCAATCCGCTGAAATGCGTATTCGGCGTAGTAGCTGGGAAATTTCGTGGGTTTTTGGTCTATCAGCGAGGGATTGAGGCCAACCCTGATAAGATTCAAGCAATCATAGATATGACTTCGCCGTCTATAGTCAAAGAGATTCAGCGTTTGACGGGATGTCTGGCTGCTCTCGGACGGTTTCTTTCAAAATCAGGAGATAAATGTCATCACTTCTTTGCTATCATAAAAAAGAATGCAAAGTTTGAATGGACGGAGGAAGTAGAAAAAGTACTTCAGCAAGTTAAAGAACATCTTCGGCAGTTGCCTAGGCTAATCAGCCCGGCCGGAGGAGAAAAATTGTATGTTTACCTAGCCGTGTCCCCATTCGCGGTAAGTGTTGTTCTCCTCACTGGGAGAGATTCAGTACAAATACTCGTCTACTTTTTTAGCCATGTGCTAAAGGATGCAGAGGGCAGGTATTCATCCATTGAGAAGTTCGGCCTGGCGCTGTTAATGGCCAGTAGAAAATTAAGGCCTTATTTCTTGCTCATAGTATACTTGTTTACACAGATCAGCCATTAAGGCAAGCATTGCATAAGATGGACGCTTCCGGCAGAATGTTGAAATGGGAAGTTGAGCTCAATATGTCCGACTTGACGTTCGAGCCTCGAAAAGCAATAAAGGGGCAAGCTCTAGCGGACTTTTTTGTAGAGCTTACCCGGTCTATGGTAGAAAACGTCCAAGACCCAGCAGAGGGAAGAGACATTGGACCCTAATGGATGGACGGTCTCTCCATGCTAATGGATGTGGTGTCGGGATCATTTTCCAATCACCAGAAGGGGACAAGTTTGAGTATGCAATGAAGTTCCAATTCCAGGCCTCAAACAATGAGGCAGAGTATGAAGATCTCTTAGCCGGCATTAAAATGTGCAAAGCGGCTGGGCCCTGGAGATTAAGCTAAAACTGATTCTCTGTTGGTAGTCAGCCAAGTGAACGAGGACTTCGAATGCAAGGAAGCGTCCATGGTAAGTATATGAACTTGATTAAGGAGGAGATCATGTCTTTGAAATAATTCGTCCTAAATCAAGTACCTAGATCTGAAAACCATCAGGCTGATGCCCTCTCTAAGTTGGCCAGTTCGGCTGAAGGGGATGTCCCTATAACGGTCTTCTGGGAGGTCACGGCGGCCAAGAGCATTGATGCCGTGGAAGTTCTATTCTCAGCCGAGAAGAAAGTGGATGAGTCCCATTATTGATTACAAGAAGACAGGCCGGTTACCTCTTGATCCTTTAGAAGCCAAGTATGTGAAGGCTAGGGACAAGTGGTTCGAGTTGTGGAATGAAACTCTATACAAAAAGTCTGTCAACCGGCCTCTTCTTAAGTGCATCAGCAGGAAGGAGGGAATGGACGTTTTGAAAGAGCTGCATGAAGGAGCCTGTGCCTCCCACATTCGGGGGAGGGCGTTAGGAGAAAAAGCTCTAAGGACCGGCTATTTTTGGCCGACCTTGAAGGAGGACGCTTTGCTTTACGCTAAGAAATGTGATAGTTGTCAAAAGCATGGCAATATCTATCAGAAGCCGTCCAATTACTTAACTCCAATCCTCTTTCCTCTTCCTTTTGCTAAATGGGGAATGGACATTCTTGGCCCTTTTCCTATTGCGGTCGGCCAGAAGAAATTTGTAGTCGTGGCCGTCGACTACTTTACAAAATGGGTGGAGGCTGAAGCACTGAGAGGCATAACCACCAATGACGTCAAAGGGTTCATCTGGAAGAACCTCATCACAAGGTTTGGTATGCCTCAGTCTATTGTCTTTAACAATGGACCGCAATTTGAAACACCCAAGCTTCGTCAATGGTTGGCCGATCAAGGGATCAAGGCTCACTTTGCTGCAGTGGCTCATCCACAAACCAATTGGCAGGTCGAAGCTTTTAACAAGATCTTGTCGGCCGGGATTAAAAAGAAGTTGGATAATGCAAAGGGGCTATGGCTTGAAGAATTGCAACTGGTCTTATGATCAATAAGGACAACGGCCAAGAACTCCACGGGAGAAACTCCATTCATGCTGGTATACGGCTCTGAGGCCGTCCTTCCTATAGAAATTGAAGAGCCAACCCTGAGGGTGATGATGTACTCAGAAGATGCTAACTGGGCAGCTCTCCGGACAACCCTGGATTTAGTCCCTGAAGTCAGGGGCAATGCACTGCTGAGAATGCAACTTTACAAGTTAAGGATGGCAAGGGAGTTTAACAAAAGGGTTACAAGGCGTCCATTGAAGCTTGGAGACCTCGTCTTGAGGAAGATGGAAGCAGTCGGCCGAGCTAAGGAGCTAGGAAAGCTCACTCCTAATTGGGAAGGACCCTACAAAATAATCGAAGTAGTTCAGAATGGCACCTTTTGTCTGGAAAGCATGGACGGGCGTTCTATTCCTAGGACTTGGAATTGTGACATTTTGAAAAAATACTTTGTTTAGGGTATCTTGAGTGATTGTAATCTACTCTTAATGCATTACAATGAAAAAAGTAGAAATGTATACATGTATCTTGACTATACGTCAAGCAAAATTCATATAATACAGCTCTACTTCCCTATGACTCTCTGTTTGATTTATTTTTTTAAGTTTCTCTATCGTCCAAAGCTAACTAATACAACAGAGCAGCAAGTAAAGACACCTTCTATTAGGAGATCGGCCAACATGTTATCATCTTAAAATGGATAAGTACATAAAATTGGCCGTTCGTTTACTTAAAGAGTTAAACATCTCCTAAACAAGGTCGACTGGAATTAGGACGCCTTAGTAAAGGTATCCTACTTTCCGTCCAAAAGCCTAAAATTTAGAAATAACAACCTTAGTAAAGGAACAAGTTATTTCATAATTCAACAAAGATGGTCGGGTTGCAATCACCTTCATAAAAACGTCCAAGTTATTTAGAAAATTATGGCCTTTCTCCTTCTTGAACAAAGGAAGATTATCAAAACCTCCTCGTCCAAGAAGGGGGGTATAGGGGCATAATTTATTAAAAATAACTAAGTCTTTGTCCAATGACGAATGATTGTCAAGGTTCAGGCCGAACAAGTTATTAACTTAGCAGTTTTTAAGCTCACAAGTTTTTGCTTTGGCATCTGGCGAACGTCCTGACCTACTCGTCCAAAAAAGAGCTATTGGTTCAGACGAAGTAGATAATGACGAATTGCTTTCATACTTGAGCATTAATGTTTAGGCAACTGATAAATGTAATGTCTGGATACACTCGGCCAAAATAGCTATTGGATCAGGCGAAGTCTTTTAAGACGTATTGCTCTTGTACTTAAGCATAAATGTTCGATTGTAAAACAAGGCGTCCATTGCATGAAAGAGTAAAACATTGGAAATGAAGAAAGATAATTTTTATAGATGAAAGGAGAGATTACAAGCTAATCTAAAAATTACAAAGCTAAACTAGAAAGCTATAAGTACAAAAAGGCATGCGGCCGAGAGAGGGGAATGGGGAAAGCTAGGCCTCTAGAGGAATGTTGTTTTCTTCATCTTGGGCTTTGGCTTCGTCCTCTTCCTCGTCTTCTGAGGATTCCTGGAAGACGGGGGGTTCCTCCCCTTTAATGTTACCCTTTTGCAGGCTGTCCTGAAATTCTAGCCGGGGAATATACCTGGGGACGTCGTCCTCCTCGGTTAGCATTTCAAGGGCCTCCACAGCCCAAGCCTTCGAAGTATTGATTACTTCGCTCATAGCCTCCTTGGCCGCCTCCTCCAATTTCAGCATGTGGCCCTTCCCTCGGAGATAGCGGTTTTCTCTATCCTCAGCTGCCGTGCCGAGTCTTCGGCCATAAAACTGCGAGCAAAGAGTTGTCAAAGGAAAAACGGGAAGTGTTAGGACGGATGCAAAATTGAAGAAATATATCTAAGTATAAAATTTCAAGGCGTCTAAAGAAAAGTTACCTCTGCAGCCAGTTGAGACATGCAGCCGACATGCCCTGATGAGGCTCCCCTCAAACCCTTAGTGTAAGTTTTAGGGAAGCATTTGAAAAGATCCAGCTTGAGCTTCTCTCTGTCCGCCGAGCTCATCTTCGAAAAAGCGGCCGAAGACTCGTCGTTATAAAGAGTTGGAGAGCCGGCCGGAGCTTCCTCAGCTTTGCCCTTTCCCTTATCTGAAAGAGGGTGACTCGTCAGTATTTCTGACGGGTATAACGACAGTCTGACGGTTAGAGGGACTCCTTGGCCACCCGCCAACCCGAAGGGTTCTAACGACATTTGAGTAGTAAGACTCACCAGAAGAACGGGAGGCCGTCCTATATGCCTCCGGCATCTGGCCTACCAGTTTGGCCACTGGACCTGAAAAGGCTGACCCGTCCACAGCCGCATCCAAGTCAATAACCGTGTCTGGCTGATCGGTGGCAGGAGGGCCGGAAGGACCGGTGTAGGTCACCATGGCGAGATCGTCAGCCATGGGAAGCTCTTCCTTGGCCGGAATCTCGATCTCGACCTTGGGAATTGGCCGAGATATTTTCTTCTTTTTGGCCGTGAACCCCTTTGCCTTTTTAGGAGGAGGGGCATCACTTGTATTAATCGGTCTCTTCTTAGCGGTCGGGTTCTCCGCCAATGCTTTAGACGTTGGGGCATTTTTCTGAAAAAAGCAAAAGTTAAAGAATCAGAAGAAGCAGGAGCCCGTCCGATTTAAACTTCAAGACTCTTTCCTTTCCAGAGAAGGAGCTCGTCCTAAAGTTATCCCAGGACGATCTGCTCTTCGCTAAAGCAAGGCGTCCAGAATAAAGATGGGACGATCTGCTCTTCGAGGAAGCAAGGCGTCCAGAATAAAGATAGGACGATCTGCTCTTCGAGGAAGCAAGGCGACCAGATTAAACTAAGGACGACCTGCTCCACGGAGAACTAGTTCGTTCAGAAGTCAGCCACGGACGTTCTGCTTTTCGACGAAGGAAAACGTCCAGAAAAATCTAGAACGCTTTGCTCCATAAAGAATGAACTCGTCCAGAGTCAGCCCCTGGTGTTTCAAAAAAAATAAAAATAAAATAAAAAATAAAAATGAAAGAATATATACTTACCAGAGTATCCGTCCTCTTTTCAGCTCCAGTTTTGCTGAATTCTTTCCAAAGAGAGTCTGCAAACTTGGACGAACTCATGTCTCCTCTCCAAGACTTTCGGAGTTTCGCCTTGGCCGAGTTTGCATAAGAAGAGAAAGCATGGTTAAGATTTTAAGCATAGGACGAAGTCATTTACTTAGAGATTATTGCAGGGTATACCTCTCCGCTCGGCCCGCCGCAAACCGGCAGCGACCAGGAAGTCGTCATTGTAAAACATCTCCTTGAAAGGGATCCAGTTGGACGGACCTTTGAAGGAGATGTCGTTAATGGAATACTCCGAAACCCTAAAGTATTCCACCAACTCTTCAACCGAGCTGTTCTCCAGCTCCAGAAAGGACGCTGATCGTCCAGCTTTGGTAGCAGCCCGGCTAGTATAGCGATAACGTCTATCTACCGCTTCGTTAGGAGCTTGGACGAACAAGAACTCAGCTTTCCAAGCATGCATCTTGGACGTCTTGTCCCAATATGTCATAAAGCCTTGACGGTTGCAGACGCTGAACCAGGCCCCGTCCATGGTCTTAGGAACCTTACAGACGTAATGAATTTGAGACAAGGCGGCCATAGTTGGATCAACGCCCTTAAATTCACAAACGGCCAAAAAAGTCAAAATGTTTTGCCAAGAGTTTGGGGCAAGTTGGTTAAGGCGAATGTTGTAATAGTAAAGAAGGCGGCTGATGAAAGGGTGCAAAAGAAAGCGCAGTCCGGCATCTAAAGCCAGACGATAAACAGCGAAATGGCCAGCAGGAGCACTAAGTATAGTGTCCTCCCGCGCAGGAAGAACAAACCGATACCCCGGCATGGGTATGGCTGAAGAAAGGTGGTCATGGTGAGGTCCTACCCGTCCTAGCCAGCCGCTTTCGGCCAAAATATACCTAGGGTCAGACAAGGGGCCTAGACGCCGCCTTATTTCAGAAAAAGTGGTGGACGGCTCTGAATCACTAGCCGGATTAGAAGAAGTTTCGGCCTCGTTTGACTCATTTGAGGCCGCCCTGGTATTGGACGGGTTAGGCTCTAGAGAGCCCCGCACTTCAGCTTCCTCCTGGACGAATTCAGGGGATGGATTTGGGTTTACAGGACGAGCACTTTGGACTTCTCGCTCTCCATCAGCGGGAATCCGTCCAGTCGATGCCTCCTTTTCCGAGCTGGAGGCCGGCATGTTGACCCCCTCGTCTGATACAAGCCGTTTGCTTGACGCGCGCCAGATTACCCTGCACATGTAAAGACTTTGTCGTCTGACTTTGCCGTCCATGACTAAAGATAAAAACTGCATGTCCGGCCGAGATAGGTCCAACTCTAGAAGATGCTGAGGAAGACAGGCCCTCTGTTCTAGGGTTAGTACCAAACCCTGAGCGGCCGGGAGTGTTCGATGAAGAGGACGAGTCCATTTTCGTAAAATATGCTTGAAAACACAAGAAATAAATGAGAAAATACATGTAGAATTGGACGAGTGTGAAAGACGAATGAAGCTTTGGACGAACGGAGTTGCCGAATGCGAGAACTCGGGAAAGTTGCTTCTCTCTCTAAAAGCACAGAAAAAATTGCAGAGTCTCTCTCCCTAGAAAATTTCTCGCGGTGTTAAAATGATTTCAGAAGCACCAAAGTCCTTTATTTATAGATGGGTGAAAGTGACCCCCTCATCCGGTAAAAAGTAACCGTTGCCATGAAAAGTTGACCTGTGGAGACCGGCAGAATGGCACCTCTTTTTTCAAAAGAAAAGGGCAGTTCCAGGTCGGTTAAAAGAGGAAGATCAACCATCTTGGCGCCTAAAAAGTAACTTCCTCTTTTAAGGGGCAAATGTTGTAGCCCAAAAATTAAGGGCTACCAAGATGACACGTGGCCTCATCAGAGCCCTACACGTGGCACATGCTCAGGGAGGTAGAAGTACACAGGGTCAGAAGGTTAAATGGCTAAAAGTACATTTCCCTGGAAAAGGTGTACTAAAGCCCCTTTTATGGCCCAAAAGTTGTACTTAGGCCCAGCTAAGGCAGCCTACATCTCTGCATAAAAGTGAGGTGTATTAGCCAATCAGCACCTGCCACGTGTCACCATTTAACTGCTTAGCCAATTAGATGCTCCCAAATTAGGGTGACATCAAGGTATAACAGTCATTACAAACAGTATATATAGTCCTTGAAATCAGGGGAAAGGTACGTTTTTCAGAGCATAGTACTGTTATTCTGCCATAAATTCTCTCTCTCTCTCTCTCTACTTTCTCTCTCTAAAAGTTCCTTCATATCCCTGATATCTGACTTAAGCATCGGAGGGGGAAATACCACCCAAACCTCCAGGGTGGGTCCCTTTTTGCAGGTTGCTGATCGGAGTTCAGAATCGGGATTCAAGCCCAATCATTGTTGCACAAGTCTCCAAATTAAGAACCTGAAGTTGGGAGTTGTTGTTTTGCATTACTAGTTTAGTACTACGTAACACTAAACATGGACAATCCCACTCCATTTGTTCATCTTTATTACATGCGAAACAAGACGTGGTTTTTTGTTAGTTTCACCATTAAAAATCGCTATTCCACCTGCAAAACCATCTGGATTGGCCATTGAGAAGACTTTTAATTTGAATTTATGCAAAGCAATTCATGTCATGATTTTTGAGGCCTTGCACTCTGACAAAATGATTATATCAGGTGAATGTAAATCCAACAGTTGTTGTAGTTGTGCTGGAATGTTTTCCGAGCTATACCACGATAATTCCACACCGCAAAAGTTAGGAACTTCGAATGTTGAGTTTGCGTCCTTTACAAATTCCACTAGAATTGTTTAATTTCTCTAAACTCAAGTTAAAAGTACGACCATCTCTAACATCATTGGTCGTTTGGTGAGAGTTAGCTGTAACTCATAATACTATTTCATCACTTGTATATGGGATGCGTATAACTCTTACCCCGTATTGGAAGCTGCGGATTGCCATCATGTAGTTAGTGGAATGAAGGACAATGACCTCAAGACGTGGAATGAGAGGAGAGTAAATGTCAAGTAAGTGAATGTTACTCATGACATCTACTCTCTTTGAATGAACAAGGAGCCATGTAAGTACACATTTAAGCCCCTTCGGTTGTAATGTTATGTCCCCAACGTCTGGACAGAAGTACGGCGTTATTACGTCGTCGCTGTCGATTTGAACTAGATCATGGGCAATGAAGTGGGTATTTGGGTCGAGTACACCTTGAATAACGTCGTTTATGGAGATGGTTTCCATGGACAACAAGTTGCATGCTGAACTACATGGCTTGACAGCAGCGACAGTTTTGGCCTCCCCACCGTGCTCGACATTTTCTATGTTATCCATGGTAGAGTGTAGTGTTTGTGGGTGGCTTTTAATTTCATGGGTTTTCATAAGCATATTGACACCGGAAGGAAATGTTTAGTTTCAGAAGGTTCTGTGTGGTTGTGAATAGAAGATTATGGCAGGACTTCCACTTTAAATAGATGGTCAGATGGTGTAATTGGTGTTAGCGCGCAACAAATGAAAATGAAATACCCAGTTGATGTTTGCACACTTGAAACTTTTTGAAAATATTTGGGCGGGAATTTTGTGCTAACTGTGTCTATATTAAAATTAACAAGGTTGTTAAAATTGACCCCACGCGTTTATATGCAGGCAATGCAAATGCTTTAAGCCATGCAGACTACTTGTTGAAGCCAAGCATACACTTGGTTAACTCATGCTAACACTTGTTAAAGATTAAATGACACTTGGGAACTATTTAAATATTGTTAAATATTTATAGAGTACATATATTGTTAGTATATATATTGTTAATATGTAAAAGAGTTTTTTTTTTAATTTTATTTAGCATCACTAGTGCATAGTTGGCCTGAAGTATCACCCCAAAAGTGTTAATGGCCTAAAAGTGTTGCTTTAGGTCATATGTAACACTTTTATAAGTGAAACATTTGCCCGTGCTACCTATTCTCTAAGGTAACATTTTCCAATGCTAATGTTTCACTTTCTCAAGTGTTACTCAATTCTCTAACGTAACTCTTTTTTTAAACTAATGTAGCATTTTTACAGTGTTACTAATAATGTTTTATGTAACACTTTTTTGTCTATAGTAGCATTTTCTATGTCATCTCTTGACTTATAGTAACACTTTGTTAAATATTATGTATCATTTTAAATCAGCATATGTAACACTCTATTATATATTTGGCAACACTTCTTAACATCTAGTTTTATAGTGTAACACTTCTATTTCACATATCTTATAGTAACATTCTTTAATTTATCGACATATATACAATGATAATATAGTAAAACGTATAAACGTAATAATTGAAGAGGAAATAAAATGATATTAGTGATATAAATGAGTAAACATACTCAACGACCATTGTAAAAAATGAGCCAAAGAGTATACTCAATCGAAAACATACTATTGCATCCAAAATATAAATAGCTAATCTGAAAATTAAATCATAAAATCATAATATATACATCTCTCCTTAAATAAACCTAAATCAATCTTCAGGTCATTCTTTCATTATTCTTCAATTCCATTATCCATGTACGCATGCTTCTCGATGTATCATGCATGCTTGCTACTCTAATCCGCCATTATTTCCATCATCCTGCAGTAAGGAAAAAAAAAACTTCAAATTCTTATATGATAACAAATCTAGTCTGTCAAAAAAAAAAAAATAGAACTAGTGATATACTTCGTGCACCCATATGTTTAGTTAGAGGCCATTTAAAGCAAAAGGTTTGTCGTAAATTCATTTTTCTTTTCCATCTCTCCTTCTTAAAGTGGAGCTTAAGTGTTGGTTAAAACATCCAGCACATCTAGTAGCTGCTAACAAATAGTGGTAATGGTAAAAGTTCCATGCCAATTTCAAAAGTTATATTTCCAACAGATACAACAAAAAATGGAACTCATCTGGGTAGCAGAAAACTGTTTCTTTTAAGAATTTAATGTCATATCATAACAGGAAACTACTTGTCTTACAGTAGGGTAAAAGATCACCCAGTTTTATTGATGTCTCTATGACATAAATCAACACTTCCACTTACGTAATTTGATCAATATTAGCTTTGATATTTAACCATCCCCTAAATTAGCTTAAGTATGCATCGTTGTAGACCAATCCTTTACTTTGTATACATCTATTAGTATGACAGTTCAGTAGAACATGGCCCAACGTGGCATATCAGTGAAAATTTCCAAAGAAATATTATTTTTCTGGATAACTGGGTACCCGTTTTAGTACAATAGGCGGCACATTACACGGCCATACCGAAAATATATATGGACTACAATAATAAAAAAATACTTGTTGAAGCTCTTGTTCATTCGTATCTTTAGAAGGATGCTCCGTGATTTCTAAATCAGATGACACGTCTCCGAGTGATCGAGTCAAATTAGCAAAAGTTTCAGGAGGGAGTTGTTCCTTGAACATCTTCATTACTTCTCCAGCTGTATCTTTTATAATCTGATCTTTATATGGTACTTCCTACAAAAAAGAAATTCATCATCATTAACATATACTATAGCTGCACCTGCACAACCTGCCAGCCAGCCCCCCTGCACAGAACTCCCATCCCACCCACCCAACCCCCCTTCATCATTAACATATTCCATGAAATCACATTCATTTATCTTGCTTGTATTCTATTTCATTACTCCAGAGTCGCCAAGATACTTGTGCTTGAAAGGTAGAAAAAAAGAGGCACTTCAATTCCTTGAGTAAATATCCATAATTAACGGTGAAGAATTACCTCCTGGTGTTCTTGTTAGTGACATGGAAAAAGAAGAGAAGAATAGTACACTAAAAGGAGTTACAGATGAAGAAGAAGTTGCTCCTAAATGGAAGAATTCCAAAATGAGCTTAACTAAATTCAGGAAGAATGTTGTCAAAGAATAAGTACTATGTTACGAATCACAAAACAAACAGTGAAGAATACTGTTGTAGATGATGAAATTTTCAGCAAGCTTAATAGCAGTCACTACTCATTAGTAAGCTAAAGTTAGTAAAAAATAATTAATTAGAGCAATCTATGATAAGGAAGAGGCAGCCAACCATACACAAACCTACATAAAATATAAACAAATATAATAAATACACTAATATATCTGGCAATATGAACTATGAACCCTCTGCAATCTTCAAACACAACATAAAACCCAACGTTTAACATAGAAATTAAGTAGAGAGCATCCAAACCTAGAGAAAGCAGAAAAATGATCTAAAGGAAAGTTGCTTCACACCTTCATTTTTCTGTATCAACTATCAACAACTCAATGTATAAGGCATCATCCTAAGCAATAAATTTTCCATTTTTCTCACAAAGTTTAGAAAATATAAGTCTGATCTGTACAGATAGAGCCATCTACTTTACATTGAATTAAGCACCACTAAGTAAACCAAAATTCAAGAAAACTTTTTTTCAAAAACGAGCACGGATAAATGGGAGAAAAAATTAAGTAAAAGTAAACTTAATTATTTATAGTTAATGGAAACTATGGCATATCCTAGAGAGAGTACCGATTCCATCTTAGGTTGGCCGCAAAGTTATATAAGGGTAAGCTTTGACCATAAAATTGATAATTACAATCCCATTCCCAAACATTGAGGCCCAAATTAGCAAAGATATATAGTCTGACAAACAGGAATCACGACATGAGACCTGCAGGTCAAATGATCAATGTGTTACTACAGCTACAGAGTCATGCAAACAGACAGCTACTCAATAACTCAATGTAGAGTTCCTCACTTCCTTGGCATTCTCAGCACATGCTTAAATTTCGTTTTCAGAATATCAACTTTTCATTTAAAAGGTAACAATTTGATCAGCTCACAGGAAAAAGTTATTACTTAGCAAGCTACTTGAGAACCCCTCAAATCCAATTTACTCTAAATGGTATGCAATCTTATCCAAAAACTTCTGTATAACTGCTTCTTGAAGAAACTGATTCTGGTAGCCTTTTACTCGAAGTAATTTATTTGAAGGTTGTGAATAGAACATCCTCAACAGAAGAGAAAAAACAGAGTCAGATAAAAAGTACTCCACAAATATCTATACCAGGAAACGCTAACCCGCTGATCATATCTGTTATTCTGCAGAACATAACTAAAATGGGTTATCACGTTGAACCGTATAGAACACAGTTATAGATACCAGATACCAATAATAACCATGGCATTTCTGAACCTTTCAGCTTCATCGATGTGTCAAATATTCTAGCACTTATTTAATAAAAGAATCAATTAAAATTAGGTCAAAATTAAGTTAAGGTTAAGGGCTTACATGATTTCGAAAATCGGAGAATAGGTTAGAGGGCGAAAGAATCAATATAGTTTCTAATCGTGGTGCAAACTCTTGAGCAGCTTCCTATTCAAGGAAAGCACCAATGAGATTGAAGGTAACACCAAAACTCTATGAAAAGGACCAAAAAATCACAGCTGAACCTCTTCAAGTGTCGCAAAAGCCGAAGAAGCAACTTCCTGGACACATTTGTTTGTGTCCAATATTCTTCGTAAAAGACCCATCAGTACCTTCTCGAATTGTTCATTACCTTTTTCATCGCCGATATTCTACAATTGCATATACCTCTAATTAGATGCAAAATTTTGAAGTATATCTTAGAAAGATGTTCAGAACAATTTCACTTCAAGATTCTGAATATCACAATAATGGTTGATTCATTCCCACCGTCGAAACGCCATTGTAGAGTCCAGCGAGGGTCCTTGCCAAGACGATGCCATTGAATATGAAGGAGTTGTCGCTGTCGTCTTTGCTCTTGGTGCTGGCCAAACTCGGAAACTGATAACAGTTAACAGAAATTCCAATCTAAGGCAAATTAAGATTATAATTTACAAGAGCATTGGAATTACACTACACGATACTAGAACAAGAACTAGAAATTTTTCAGAAGAAATTGAAATGAAGAAGTTGAAGTTATGAATAATACTAGTTTTTTTTTTAACAGAATAATACTAGTTATATTGTAATAGAACAACTTCTCCAAAAACGAAGAACCCGCCATGAAGTCAAAGCGAAACCCACCATATCAAATACCAAATACACGAAATCAAAATACAAACCCAGATTTTTGAACCTGAAAGCCGTGAAAATTAGAACTCCTAACCTAGATTTTCAAACCCCAAACCCCTAAAATTCCAACCCAAACCCATGAATTCGACCCCAAACCTAAAAATTTGAACCCCAAATCCACGGTATCAAAGTCCAAACCTAGAAAATCGAACCCCAAACCCATGAAATCGAAATATAAACCAACGAAATTGAAGTCGAACCTGATATACTAGTAGCCTCGTTCGTTTCTCTCACTTCGCTGTCGAATTTCAAGCTTGGAGTTAGAGTGGCGGTGTGAGATAGTAGGTGGACTGGTGGTGAAAGTGACGATGATGGTGAGGGGAAACCGCCGACGGTGGAAGGAACTAGAAAGAGGAGTGAGAAACAAATAGATAATGAGAAGACAGAGAATGTATGGTGGTGGTTAGTGGTGTTAGTACTTGGTAATTAATTTTGATAGATTTTAAGTTTAATTGTTTATAGGTTTTAATTTTACTAATTTAGTGTATAATTAAATTATGGGTTAAAAAACTTACCTCAGAAGGAAATGAGATTTTTTGTTTAGGTATTTTGGGCTTCATAAACAAGGCAGCTATTATTATACGTTCGGTGATACAAGAGAGAGAGAGAATGAGTGTTCTAACTATTTTTCGCAATTCTCATTTAACACCGTCATCTCTCATACCTCTTATTATGCAACTTGTGCAGCTCTTGTCTTCAAACTCCAATAGGCGATTTAAGAGATTTTGGGATTTGTATTTTTCATACAATTAAAGACATTTAAAGTAAATTAATTAGTGAGGGTAAAATTATTTTCGGCCCCAATTGCGATTGTAAAAAAAAAGGGTTTTGGACAATTATATTTTGTAACGGTACCTCAAAAGACTATATGTGCTAGTATAAATATTAAATAACCATGTAATACCCTAAAATGTACTTTAAGTAAAAGACCAGACGTGTTTCTTATAAAAAAAGTGTTACCCTCTAAAACTAAATGCTACCTATAAAAAAGTGTTACCTTGAAGTGTTACATATCAAAATGTGTTACCTTGAAGGGGTGAAATGTTACCTATAGAAAAAGTGTTATCTTAAAATGCTACATATGAAAAAGTGTTACCGTCAAAGTGTTACCTATGAAAAAGTGTTACCATCAAAGTGTTACTTATGAAAAAGTGTTACCGTCAAAGTGTTACCTATCAAAAAGTGTTACATGTAAGTGTTACATATCAATAAAGTGTTACTAAAATGTTACCTATTTGTTATTGAAAGTTGAATCTCAAAAAGTGTTACCCTATAGTGTTACCTTAGATCAATTATGTAGTAGTGTATATACACAGTTGTACGTTTTATTTATAAACACAATACAATAGTAGAACATATTATTGTTGTTCAAATATGCAGGCAAAGGCAAGCTTGTTTAAATATATGCAGACAATACTTGTTTAATATTTGAAGACAGGTGTTTTAATTGTGAGGACACTTGTTTAATATATGCAGATACTTGTTTAATATATGCAGATACTTGTTTAATATACCACACTTGTTTAGTATTTTTCATTTCCGTTACACTTGAACACACTTTGAACAACCATGTAATTTTTCGAATACTCTATTATTATGTGTATTTGTAACATGTAGGATAAACTCTAGTGAATAAGTGCACCAAACTTGCTTGAAATGGTTGATTGTAATCTATCCATGTAAACTCACAATTACTAGTTTAAATCTTGTTATCTTGTAGTGTTTGTATTCCTTTTAAACTTATTGAAGACCATGTGCTAATTAATAAAGTCAAAATCAGTAATACAAAGTAACAAATAGTTTGCTTGATTTTAGAACACAAATATAAAATCATGATATTAACATTTAATTTTGCACAAAAAAGAGTAAGGGAGTTAGGACTATAAAATCAAATTTGAACCAAAATATTAATAAATTTCAGGATCCTTTTATGTGAGATGCCATGTATTGGATGACAGTTTGCACTTCATCTCAATTGAATCGAGTGTCGTCTCAGGGCGAGAATCTCCTGATCTTTATTTGTTAAGTACATGTAACTAAAAGTTAGCTTGCATAAGAAAACTTAACTAATAATTAATAATCTGATTCCCTTTGCATCGTTTGAACACACTTTTAACAATCATTTAGCTATCACAACAAGAATCCGTCTTTATAGCGACTGCATGTAGCGTCCGCCGAAAAAAAAAGACGGTACCCGTCAAAATACCGTCCGTTCCGAGGGCGGACGCTAAATAGCGTCCGATATTTGACAATTAACGTCCGCCAGAATGACAGATGTATTGTAACGTCCGTTTTTTAAATTTCCCGTCTGTACTTTTTAACGGACGCAAATTAGCGTCCGCTTGGCGGACGCTAAAGCCCCACAGCGGACGCTAATTGCGCGGATATACCAAGAGGAATTCGACCCTTTCCTGAATTAGTCGACCACAACCAAACCTCATCTACGGCGAAGCATTCGAACCACAACCAAATCCCAGAAAAACCTAACCTCCCCATTTCGGCGAACCGCTGCCCTCCTTGTCGCCGGAGACTCCTGCCGGACTCGCGCCGCTTCCCTCCTTGTCGCCGGAGACTCACGTTTCGCGCCGCCTTCACGTCTAAAGAGAGGCCAATTCACTCCTTTTCTCTCTCTTGTATTGTTGAAGACAACCGCCGCCGCCACAGGGCTTGAACGCGCCGCCGCCGCCTTTTTTCTTTCTTCTATAGTTTTTTAAGGTATGAATTTATACTTTTGTTTTGTTGATTTTTGTTTTGAATTTGTTGTTGTTAATTGGGGGTTTTTGGTATTTTTGATGTATAGTTGTTGTTGTGTGTGATGATTGTTGTTGTTATTGTTTTTAATTGTATTGTTGTTGTTGTTTAGTGAATTTGTTGTTTTTAATTGTATTGTTGTTTAGTGAATTTGTTGTTGTTAATTGTATTGTTGTTGTTGTTTAGTGAATTTGTTGTTGTTGTTTTTAATTGTATTGTTGTTGTTGTTTAGTGAATTTGTTGTTGTTGTTAAGTGAATTTATTGTTGATAATTGAACATGTTAAGTGTTGTTGTTGTTGATAATTAAATATGTTAAGTGTTGTTGTAGATGAAAGAACATGTTTAGTATTAGTGTTGTTCATCAACTTGTTTAATTTATTCACAATAATTAGTGAAGTAATGTTATTAATGTTACATGCTTTAGATAAATTGAGTGATTAATTTATTACATGTATATTTAGTTGTATATTTAGTATATGTTCACTATATATTTGTGAATTTATTTATTATGTAGTGTTGTTAATCTTTGGAATTTGTTTAGTAATTCTTAATTATTCATAAATTGTCTAATATTTGTCTCCTACATATCTTACGTATTTCTATTAACAAGTAGTGAATATAGTGAATTGATACTTTCTAGTTGTATGTAGAGTTTTAAATTATGAAAAGGAAGGAACGTAGCTAGATGTATAAAAGACTTGATGGGCGTTGCCTTAGAACTGAGTTTGTGAAAGGAGTTGATAAGTTCATTGAGTTTTGTTTACAACATCCTCATTTAAATGACGGTGATAAGATAAAATGTCCATGCATGAGGTGTAATAACTTGCGTTATTTGGATGTGGACACGGTCAAAGTACATTTGTACAGTAAGGGTTTTAAACCGAATTACTTTGACTGGTTATGTCATGGTGAACGTGCTACGGGGTCCTCCTCATCTTCTGCTCAGTCAAATCCATATATGGATGTGGTTGTGGATGCTTTAGGGAATACTGAAGATCATGCCATGCTTGTCGGTTCAAACTCAGTTGAAGAAGAACCGAATGGTGAAGCAAAGAAGTTTTTTGACCTTCTTAAGGCGACCGAAAATCCCTTGTATGAAGGGAGCAAGATGTCCGTGCTGGAGATGGCTTCTCCATATGGTATGTTTGGAGGGCAATATTCATGCTGGCCAGTTATCCTCACACAATACAATTTGCCTCCATCCATGTGCATGAAGAAACCATTCATGTTTCTTTCTTTGCTCGTTCCGGTGCCTAAAAATCCCAAAGGAAACTTGGATGTGTTTATGCAACCTCTAGTTGAAGAGTTGAAGCAGTTGTTGCATATTGGGGCTATGACCTATGATGTTTCAAGGAAGCAAAATTTCAACCTTCGAGCATCGTTGCTTTGGACAATTAGTGACTTTCCTGCGCATGGTATGTTGTCCGGATGGTCTACTGCTGGAAAGAAGGCATGTCCTTATTGCATGGATAAAAGCAAGGCATTCTGGCTTGAACATGGTGGTAAAGTGACTTGGTTCGATTGTCATCGACAATTTCTTCATTCTGACCACCCATTTCGAAGGAATAAGACTGCTTTTTGTAATAATAGGGTTGAGAATGGCGTAGCTCCTCACATAATGTCTGGAGAGGAACTGTGGCAGTGCGTAAAGGACTTACCTAAAGCAACTGATGGTCCTGAGGCACTGAACCGATTGAAGAAGGATAAAAAAGGTTGGTTGAAACAGAATATTTTGTGGGAGCATCCATATTGGAAAGATTTGATTATCCGTCACAACTTAGATGTCATGCATGTTGAGAAGAATTTTTTCGACCAACTCATTAACACTATGATGGATGTGAAGGGTCAAACTTCAGACACCCTTAGTGCAAGAAAGGATATGGCACGTGTTTGCAAACGCCGGGAACTGGAGCTTGTTGATGATGGTGTGGGGAATTTGGCGAAGCCTAAAGCACCTTACACACTCGACAAGGCTCAGAAAAAGGTGTTTTGTGAGTGGGTACGTGACTTGAAGTTTCCAGATGGCTTTGCATCGAACTTGAGTAGATGCGTGGATCCTAGTTGTATTCTTAAGGCGATAACCGAAATAAGTCAATTCTTTCGAGACTTGTGTGCGTCCACAATCAAAGTCAGTGAGATGAAGCGTTTAGAGAACAACATCGCTGAGATCTTATGCAAGTTGGAAAAAATCTTTCCTCCATCATTTTTTAATTCAATGGAGCACTTGCCGGTTCACTTGCCTTATGAAGCAAAAGTTGGTGGCCCCGTCCAGTATAGGTGGATGTACCCTTTCGAAAGGTAATTGAATTTGTTTTAAGTGTCATACAATACTGAATTCATACATAAAATGCTAATCCTCACCTTACTGACAGGTTGCTTAACCACTTAAAACGTAAAGTGGGAAACAAAGTACGTGTTGAAGGTTCAATATGCAATGCCTACGTAACTGAGGAGATAGCGAACATCTGCTCCAACTACTTTCAGCCCGGGGTTGACACAAAATCAAGGGACTTAGGAAGAAATGTGAATCCTGATGTCGCTAGCACACATGGTCTTGGTGTCCCCGAGTTGTTTAGGGAAGACTGCGGTCGACCGGGAACAGATGGACATTTGCGATGGTTGCAAGATAAGGAGTACGATCGAGCACATCTTTACGTACTTGCAAACAGTGGCATCTTAAGTGATTATGAAAGGTAATTTGGTGAGAAGTACTAGATCCATTGTGTTACATTCTACTTGTCCTTTGCCTAACGTGTGTGACATTACTTACTCAAGGCGATTCGAGGATTATATTGTCAATTCAAGACCGAACATTGGTAAGGATGATGTGTGGAGCAAATGCGAAGCCGAGTTCCCTGGTTGGTTCAAGACCAATGTGAGTTTTGTACATTATTTGTTATAACCATTGAGATTCCTTCATGTACTAACTTAGTCTCTAAAATCAGGTCCTTGGTGACATGACAAGTGACGATGTCACTCGAGCTCTTGCTATGGGTCCTTCCAGACAAGTGAGAACGTGGAATCAGTTCTTTGTGAATGGATATAACTTTCATACACAGGAATATGGCAAGAATAAGTCAACTATGAACTATGGTGTATGTGTACAAGCTGCTGATAGAGCTGATTACTTTGGCATTTTGGAGGAGGTTATTGAATGGTGTACCATGGTAATTTGGCTGTTTATAAGACAATTTGTTCAAGTGCAATTGGATGGACTCGGACAAGGGTATGAACATTCATGAACGTACAAACTTGTGGAAGTCAATCACACAAGAAATACCCAAAATATGATCCGTTTGTATTGTCGTACCAAGTTAGCCAAGTATACTACGCGCCGTATCCCAGTTCTTAGGAGGGATAAAGTGCAATGGTGGGCTGTGTTTTAAAACGAAGGCAAGGTCCGAAGTTGATGCCCCGGTTGATTTGGATGTTCTCCAGGAGGAAAGAGTTGATACCGCTGCAGTTCTTTGTGCTCCGGATGAGATACCAGATATATGATGTGGTGACGACAACAATAATGATGAGATCATGGAATTTGAGGCGCCGAATGAACAAGGAGAACCAAGTGATTATTGAAAAGCGACGAGACCTGGTGATTTGACTGACGATGATGATGACGAGATGATTTGTTTGATGACGTTTAGTGTATTTTGTTACCTTATGTAGTTTGCTTTTTTGTAAGACAATATGTTTGTCATTTTATCGCTAGTGCAGACCTCTATGTGTAAGACATATTATTTATTTTTATTATATGTGTTTTTAGTCATTTAATATGTTTTTAATTTGAAGCTTTTTCCAAATTGATAATTATTGATTTTCAATATTTTGTACTACGGTTTTATAATTTGTTTATGATTAATTTCATAGTTTATTGATTATAATATGTGATTACTTTCAAGCTTTTGCAGATGTCATCAGGTACCGGATCCGGAGGTGGTCCTCGTGATGGGGGTAGTGGCAGAGAGGGGCTGAGCCTCAGCCTGAGCGTGATGGCGAGTTGGAGAGGGACGAGGATAATCATGAGGCTGGGGTAGGTGACAAGAAAAAGGAGTTGGATCCCAATGGACTTTGGTAAGTTATATTATGAGCTAATACTTTATTACTTTTAATAGATTTTATTGGTGTTGTTCACTTGGTTTTAATTGCTTTTTATCAGGTTTGAAGACAATGGAGTCATTCGCGACATGACTGAATGCTTCAAGCAACATTTCCATCATCCATGGAGGACCTATTCGCAGGTTGATGGCAATACAAAAAACCTTTGGTTCTCTATTTTCAAGGTGAAATCATATTTGTTAAGTTTATAATATGTAAAAATATTAAGTCGTGATTAGTTTTCTTATATATGTAAACTAACCCTTTATACTTAAGTTTATATTATGTAAACTAACCCTTTGTGATTGATTTCTTATATGCATGTAGGGCACATATAAATGGAGGGATGAGCTTCAATCCTAAGTGAGATCTACATACGACAGGAAAATGGCCAAAAGGTTGAAAGATAATCACCACTCGATAGTAAAAAAGAAGGGTGGTGTTTGTCCGACATGGTTGTCTCTAAGCATTCACGAGCAGATGATGAAGAATGCTCAAGACAAGGAGTTCAAAGCTCGATCTCAAAAGGCTAGCAAGAACCGGCGAGGTGGTGCCTTGACTAGCAGCGTACCTCCTTCTCATGTCCAGGGCTCCATTTCCTCAGCAGAGCACGCCAATAGATTGGTAAGTGTAACTTGTTTGAATACATTTGATCCAAAAACTTGATTTAATTAATGTCTTTGAACGTGTAGGCCGCACAGCGTGGACAGGTGCTGCCTTCCGCTGTGGACTTGTTCATGGACACACACATGAGGGATGAGTCTGGAAAGAAGGTGCCCATCAATGCCAAAGTCCAAAAAATCAAGGTATATGAACATGAAACCCAAAAAAGGCTCGAAATGACTTAGTTTTTTCTCATTTTGATTGGCTAAGCGTCTTAAACTTGCTTAGAATTATACAACCAAGTAGTAGAAAGTTTAAATGAGTATTCTAGGACTTGCATGAGCCATTAGAACTTGAAATAGGTATAGAGGTAGGATTATAGGAACATGAAACCCAAAAAAGGCTGAAATGTTAGTTTCTCTCATTTTGATTGGCTAAGTGTCTTAAACTTGCTTAGAATCATACAACCAATAGTAGAAAGTTTAAATGAGTATTCTAGGACTTGCATGACATTAGAACTTGAAATAGGATAGAGGTAGGATTATAGGAACATGAAACCACAAAAAGGCTGAAATGCTTAGTTTCTCTCATTTTGATTGGCTAAGTGTCTTAAACTTGCTTAGAATCATACAACCAATAGTAAAGTTAAATGAGTATTTAGGACTTGCATGAGATTAGAACTTGAAATAGCATAGAGTAGGATTATAGGAACATGAAACCCAAAAAGGTTGAAATGGCTTGTTTCTCTCATTTGATTGGCTAAGTGTCTTAAACTTGCTTAGAATCATACAACCAAGTAGTAGAAAGTTTAAATGAGTATTTCAGGACTTGCATGAGCATTAGAACTTGAAATAGGATAGGGAGGATTATAGGAACATGAAACCCAAAAAAGGCTCGAAATGGCTAGTTTCTCTCATTTTGATTGGCTAAGTGTCTTAAACTTGCTTAAATCATACAACCAAGTATATAGAAGTTAAATGAGTATTCTAGGACTTGCATGAGCTATTAGAACTTGAAATAGGCATAGAGGTAGGATTATAGGAACATGAAACCCAAAAAGGCTCGAAATGGCTTAGTTTTCTCATTTTGATTGCTAATGTCTTAAACTTGCTTAGAATCATACAACCAAGTAGTATATAGTTTAAATGAGTATTCTAGGACTTGCATGAGCCATTAGAACTTGAAATAGGCATAGGGGTAGGATTATAGGAACATGAAACCCGAAAAAGGACTTGAAATGGTCTAGTTTCTCTCATTTTGTTGCTAAGTGTCTTAAATTGCTTAGAATCATACAACCAAGTAGAGAAACGTTAAATGAGTATTTAGGACTTGCATGAGCCATTAAACTTGAAATAGGCATAGAGGTAGATTATAGGAACATGAAACCCAAAAAAGCTGAAATGGCTTAGTTTCTCTCATTTTATTGGCTAAGTGTCTTAAACTTGCTTAGAATATACAACCAAGTAGTAGAAAGTTAAATGAGTATTTAGGACTTGCATGAGCATTAGAACTTGAAATAGGCATAGAGTAGGATTATAGGAACATGAAACCCAAAAAGGCTCGAAATGGTTAGTTTCTCTCATTTTGATTGCTAAGTGTCTTAAACTTGCTTAGAATCATACAACCAAGTAGTAGAAAGTTTAAATGAGTATTCTAGGACTTGCATGAGCATTAGAACTTGAAATAGCATAGAGGTAGGATTATAGGAATGAAACCCAAAAAAGGCTGAAATGGTTAGTTTCTCTCATTTTGATTGGCTAAGTTCTTAAACTTGCTTAGAATCATACAACCAAGTAGTAGAAAGTTAAATGAGTATTTTAGGACTTGCATGAGCATTAGAACTTGAAATAGGCATAGAGAGGATTATAGGAACATGAAACCCAAAAAAGGCTCGAAATGGTTAGTTTCTCTCATTTTGATTGGCTAAGTGTCTTAAACTTGCTTAGAATCATACAACCAAGTAGTAGAAAGTTAAATGAGTATTTAGGACTTGCATGAGCATTAGAACTTGAAATAGGCATAGAGGTAGGATTATAGGAACATGAAACCCAAAAAGGCTTGAAATGGCTTAGTTCTCTCATTTTATTGGCTAAGTGTCTTAAACTTGCTTAGAATCATACAACCAAGTAGTAGAAAGTTAAATGAGTATTTAGGACTTGCATGAGCATTAGAACTTGAAATAGCATAGAGTAGGATTATAGGAACATGAAACCCAAAAAGGCTCGAAATGCTTAGTTTCTCTCATTTTGATTGGCTAAGTGTCTTAAACTTGCTTAGAATCATACAACCAAGTAGTAGAAAGTTTAAATGAGTATTTAGGACTTGCATGAGCATTAGAACTTGAAATAGGCATAGAGGTAGGATTATAGGAAATGAAACCCAAAAAAGGCTCGAAATGGTTAGTTTCTCTCATTTTGATTGGCTAAGTGTCTTAAACTTGCTTAGAATCATACAACCAAGTAGTAGAAGTTAAATGAGTATTCTAGGACTTGCATGAGCATTAGAACTTGAAATAGGCATAGAGATAGGATTATAGGAACATGAAACCCAAAAAGGCTCGAAATGGCTTAGTTTCTCTCATTTTATTGCTAAGTGTCTTAAACTTGCTTAGAATCATACAACCAAGTAGTAGAAAGTTAAATGAGTATTTCTAGGACTTGCATGAGCATTAGAACTTGAAATAGGCATAGAGGTAGGATTATAGGAACATGAAACCCAAAAAAGGCTGAAATGTCTTAGTTTCTCTCATTTTGATTGGCTAAGTGTCTTAAACTTGCTTAGAATCATACAACCAAGTAGTAGAAAGTTTAAATGAGTAGTCTAGGACTTGCATGAGCATTAGAACTTGAAATAGCATAGAGGTAGGATTATAGGAACATGAAACCCAAAAAAGGCTGAAATGGCTTAGTTTCTCTCATTTTGATTGGCTAAGTGTCTTAAACTTGCTTAGAATCATACAACCAAGTAGTAGTAAAGTTAAATGAGTATTCAGGACTTGCATGAGCATTAGAACTTGAAATAGGCATAGAGGTAGGATTATAGGAACATGAAACCCAAAAAGGCTCGAAATGGTTAGTTTCTCTCATTTTATTGGCTAATGTCTTAAACTTGCTTAGAATCATACAACCAAGTAGTAGAAAGTTAAATGAGTATTTAGGACTTGCATGAGCATTAGAACTTGAAATAGGCATAGAGGTAGGATTATAGGAACATGAAACCCAAAAAGGCTCGAAATGGCTTAGTTTCTCTCTATTTTATTGCTAAGTGTCTTAAACTTGCTTAGAATCATACAACCAAGTAGTAGAAAGTTAAATGAGTATTTTAGGACTTGCATGAGCATTAGAACTTGAAATAGGCATAGAGGTAGGATTATAGGAACATGAAACCCAAAAAAGGCTCGAAATGGCTTAGTTTCTCTCATTTTATTGGCTAAGTGTCTTAAACTTGCTTAGAATCATACAACCAAGTAGTAGAAAGTTTAAATGAGTATTTAGGACTTGCATGAGCATTAGAACTTGAAATAGGCATAGAGGTAGGATTATAGGAACATGAAACCCAAAAAGGCTCGAAATGGCTTAGTTTCTCTCATTTTATTGGCTAAGTGTCTTAAACTTGCTTAGAATCATACAACCAAGTAGTAGAAAGCTTAAATGAGTATTTAGGACTTGCATGAGCATTAGAACTTGAAATAGCATAGAGTAGGATTATAGGAACATGAAACCCAAAAAGGCTGAAATGGCTTAGTTTCTCTCATTTTATTGGCTAAGTGTCTTAAACTTGCTTAGAATCATACAACCAAGTAGTAGAAAGCTTAAATGAGTATTTAGGACTTGCATGAGCATTAGAACTTGAAATAGGCATAGAGGTAGGATTATAGGAACATGAAACCCAAAAAGGCTGAAATGGCTTAGTTTCTCTCATTTTATTGGCTAAGTGTCTTAAACTTGCTTAGAATCATACAACCAAGTAGTAAGAAAGCTTAAATGAGTATTTAGGACTTGCATGAGCATTAAACTTGAAATAGGCATAGAGGTAGGATTATAGGAACATGAAACCCAAAAAAGGCTGAAATGGTTAGTTTCTCTCATTTTATTGGCTAAGTGTCTTAAACTTGCTTAGAATCATACAACCAAGTAGTAGAAAGCTTAAATGAGTATTTAGGACTTGCATGAGCATTAGAACTTGAAATAGGCATAGAGGTAGGATTATAGGAACATGAAACCCAAAAAAGGCTCGAAATGGCTTAGTTTCTCTCATTTTATTGGCTAAGTGTCTTAAACTTGCTTAGAATCATACAACCAAGTAGTAGAAAGCTTAAATGAGTATTTAGGACTTGCATGAGCATTAGAACTTGAAATAGGATAGAGGTAGGATTATAGGAACATGAAACCCAAAAAAGGCTCGAAATGGCTTAGTTTCTCTCATTTTATTGGCTAAGTGTCTTAAACTTGCTTAGAATCATACAACCAAGTAGTAAAAGCTTAAATGAGTATTTAGGACTTGCATGAGCATTAGAACTTGAAATAGGCATAGAGGAGGATTATAGGAACATGAAACCCAAAAAAGGTTGAAATTTAGTTTCTCTCATTATATTGGCTAAGTGTCTTAAACTTGCTTAGAATCATACAACCAAGTAGTAGAAAGCTTAAATGAGTATTTAGGACTTGCATGAGCATTAGAACTTGAAATAGGATAGAGGTAGGATTATAGGAACATGAAACCCAAAAAAGGCTGAAATGGCTTAGTTTTCTCATTTTAATTGGCTAAGTGTCTTAAACTTGCTTAGAATCATACAACCAAGTAGTAGAAAGCTTAAATGAGTATTTAGGACTTGCATGAGCATTAGAACTTGAAATAGCATAGAGGTAGGATTATAGGAACATGAAACCCAAAAAAGGCTCGAAATGGCTTAGTTTCTCTCATTTTATTGGCTAAGTGTCTTAAACTTGCTTAGAATCATACAACCAAGTAGTAGAAAGTTAAATGAGTATTTAGGACTTGCATGAGCATTAGAACTTGAAATAGGCATAGAGGTAGGATTATAGGAACATGAAACCCAAAAAAGGCTCGAAATGGCTTAGTTTCTCTCATTTTATTGGCTAAGTGTCTTAAACTTGCTTAGAATCATACAACCAAGTAGTAGAAAGCTTAAATGAGTATTTAGGACTTGCATGAGCATTAGAACTTGAAATAGGCATAGAGGTAGGATTATAGGAACATGAAACCCAAAAAAGGTCGAAATGCTTAGTTTCTCTCATTTTATTGGCTAAGTGTCTTAAACTTGCTTAGAATCATACAACCAAGTAGTAGAAAGTTAAATGAGTATTTAGGACTTGCATGAGCATTAGAACTTGAAATAGGATAGAGTAGGATTATAGGAACATGAAACCCAAAAAAGGCTGAAATGGCTTAGTTTCTCTCATTTTATTGGCTAAGTGTCTTAAACTTGCTTAGAATCATACAACCAAGTATATAAAGTTAAATGAGTATTAGGACTTGCATGAGCATTAGAACTTGAAATAGGCATAGAGGTAGGATTATAGGAACATGAAACCCAAAAAGGTCGAAATGGCTTAGTTTCTCTCATTTTATTGGCTAAGTGTCTTAAACTTGCTTAGAATCATACAACCAAGTAGTAAAAGTTAAATGAGTATTTAGGACTTGCATGAGCATTAGAACTTGAAATAGGCATAGAGGTAGGATTATAGGAACATGAAACCCAAAAAGGCTGAAATGGCTTAGTTTCTCTCATTTTATTGGCTAAGTGTCTTAAACTTGCTTAGAATCATAAACCAAGTAGAAGAAAGTTAAATGAGTATTTAGGACTTGCATGAGCATTAGAACTTGAAATAGGCATAGAGGTAGGATTATAGGAACATGAAACCCAAAAAAGGCTGAAATGGCTTAGTTTCTCTCATTTTATTGGCTAAGTGTCTTAAACTTGCTTAGAATCATACAACCAAGTAGTAGAAAGTTAAATGAGTATTTAGGACTTGCATGAGCATTAGAACTTGAAATAGGCATAGAGGTAGGATTATAGGAACATGAAACCCAAAAAAGGCTGAAATGGCTTAGTTTCTCTCATTTTGATTGGCTAAGTGTCTTAAACTTGCTTAGAATCATACAACCAAGTAGTAGAAACTTTAAATGAGTATTTAGGACTTGCATGAGCCATTAGAACTTGAAATAGGCATAGAGGTAGGATTATAGGAACATGAAACCCAAAAAAGGCTCGAAATGGTTAGTTTCTCTCATTTTATTGGCTAAGTGTCTTAAACTTGCTTAGAATCATACAACCAAGTAGTAGAAAGTTAAATGAGTATTTAGGACTTGCATGAGCATTAGAACTTGAAATAGGCATAGAGGAGGATTATAGGAACATGAAACCCAAAAAAGGCTCGAAATGGCTTAGTTTCTCTCATTTTATTGGCTAAGTGTCTTAAACTTGCTTAGAATCATACAACCAAGTAGTAGAAAGTTAAATGAGTATTTAGGACTTGCATGAGCATTAGAACTTGAAATAGGCATAGAGGTAGGATTATAGGAACATGAAACCCAAAAAAAGGCTGAAATGGCTTAGTTTCTCTCATTTTATTGGCTAAGTGTCTTAAACTTGCTTAGAATCATACAACCAAGTAGTAGAAAGTTAAATGAGTATTTAGGACTTGCATGAGCATTAGAACTTGAAATAGCATAGAGGTAGGATTATAGGAACATGAAACCCAAAAAAGGCTCGAAATGGCTTAGTTTCTCTCATTTTATTGGCTAAGTGTCTTAAACTTGCTTAGAATCATACAACCAAGTAGTAGAAAGTTAAATGAGTATTTAGGACTTGCATGAGCATTAGAACTTGAAATAGGCATAGAGGTAGGATTATAGGAACATGAAACCCAAAAAAGGCTCGAAATGGTTAGTTTCTCTCATTTTATTGGCTAAGTGTCTTAAACTTGCTTAGAATCATACAACCAAGTAGTAGAAAGTTAAATGAGTATTTAGGACTTGCATGAGCATTAGAACTTGAAATAGGCATAGAGGTAGGATTATAGGAACATGAAACCCAAAAAGGCTCGAAATGGCTTAGTTTCTCTCATTTTATTGGCTAAGTGTCTTAAACTTGCTTAGAATCATACAACCAAGTAGTAGAAAGTTAAATGAGTATTTTAGGACTTGCATGAGCATTAGAACTTGAAATAGGCATAGAGGTAGGATTATAGGAACATGAAACCCAAAAAAGGCTCGAAATGGCTTAGTTTCTCTCATTTTATTGGCTAAGTGTCTTAAACTTGCTTAGAATCATACAACCAAGTAGTAGAAAGTTAAATGAGTATTAGGACTTGCATGAGCATTAGAACTTGAAATAGGCATAGAGGTAGGATTATAGGAACATGAAACCCAAAAAAGGCTCGAAATGCTTAGTTTCTCTCATTTTATTGGCTAAGTGTCTTAAACTTGCTTAGAATCATACAACCAAGTAGTAGAAAGCTTAAATGAGTATTAGGACTTGCATGAGCATTAGAACTTGAAATAGGCATAGAGGTAGGATTATAGGAACATGAAACCCAAAAAAGGCTCGAAATGGTTAGTTTCTCTCATTTTATTGGCTAAGTGTCTTAAACTTGCTTAGAATCATACAACCAAGTAGTAGAAAGTTAAATGAGTATTTAGGACTTGCATGAGCATTAGAACTTGAAATAGGCATAGAGGTAGGATTATAGGAACATGAAACCCAAAAAAGGCTCGAAATGGCTTAGTTTCTCTCATTTTATTGGCTAAGTGTCTTAAACTTGCTTAGAATCATACAACCAAGTAGTAGAAAGTTTAAATGAGTATTTAGGACTTGCATGAGCATTAGAACTTGAAATAGGCATAGAGGTAGGATTATAGGAACATGAAACCCAAAAAAGGCTCGAAATGGCTTAGTTTCTCTCATTTTATTGGCTAAGTGTCTTAAACTTGCTTAGAATCATACAACCAAGTAGTAGAAAGTTAAATGAGTATTTAGGACTTGCATGAGCATTAGAACTTGAAATAGGCATAGAGGTAGGATTATAGGAACATGAAACCCAAAAAAGGCTGAAATGGTTAGTTTCTCTCATTTTGATTGGCTAAGTGTCTTAAACTTGCTTAGAATCATACAACCAAGTAGTAGAAAGCTTAAATGAGTATTTAGGACTTGCATGAGCATTAGAACTTGAAATAGGCATAGAGGTAGGATTATAGGAACATGAAACCCAAAAAAGGCTGAAATGGCTTAGTTTCTCTCATTTTATTGGCTAAGTGTCTTAAACTTGCTTAGAATCATACAACCAAGTAGAAGAAAGTTAAATGAGTATTTAGGACTTGCATGAGCATTAGAACTTGAAATAGGCATAGAGGTAGGATTATAAGAACATGAAACCCAAAAAAAGGCTGAAATTTCATTTCTCTCATTTTGATTGCTAAGTGTCTTAAACTTGCTTAGAACATACAACCAAGTAGTAGAAAGTTTAAATGAGTTTTCTAGGACTTGCATGAGCCATTAGAACTTGAAATAGGCATAGAGGTAGGATTATAGGAACATGAAACCCAAAAAAAGGCTTAAATTGTCTAGTTTCTCTCATTTTGATTGGCTAAGTGTCTTAAACTTGCTTAGAATCATACAACCAAGTAGTAAAGTTTAAATGAGTATTCTAGGACTTGCATGAGCTATTAGAACTTGAAATAGGCATAGAGGTAGGATTATAGGAAAATGAAACCCAAAAAAGGACTCTAAATGGTCTAGTTTCTCTCATTTTGATTGACTAAGTGTCTTAAACTTGCTTAGAATCATACAACCAAGTAGTAGATAGTTTAAATGAGTATTCTAGGACTTGCATGAGCCATTAGAACTTGAAATAGGCATAGAGGTAGGATTATAGGAACATGAAACCCAAAAAAAGGCTTGAAATTGTTAGTTTCTCTCATTTTGATTGGCTAAGTGTCTTAAACTTGCTTAGAATCATACAACCAAGTAGTAGAAAGTTTAAATGAGTATTCTAGGACTTGCATGAGCCATTAGAACTTGAAATAGGCATAGAGTAGGATTATAGGAACATGAAACCCAAAAAAAGGCTTGAAATTGTCTAGTTTCTCTCATTTTGATTGGCTAAGTGTCTTAAACTTGCTTAGAATCATACAACCAAGTAGTAGAAGTTTAAATGAGTATTCTAGGACTTGCATGAGCTATTAGAACTTGAAATAGGCATAGAGGTAGGATTATTGGAACATGAAACCCAAAAAAGGACTCTAAATGTCTAGTTTCTCTCATTTTGATTGACTAAGTGTCTTTAACTTGCTTAGAATCATACAACCAAGTAGTAGATAGTTTAAATGAGTATTCAGGACTTGCATGAGCCATTAGAACTTGAAATAGGCATAGAGGTAGGATTATAGGAACATGAAACCCAAAAAAAGGCTTGAAATTGTTTAGTTTCTCTCATTTTGATTGGCTAAGTGTCTTAAACTTGCTTAGAATCATACAACCAAGTAGTAGAAAGTTTAAATGAGTATTCTAGGACTTGCATGAGCCATTAGAACTTGAAATAGCATAGTAGTAGGATTATAGGAACATGAAACCCAAAAAAAGGCTTGAAATTGTCTAGTTTCTCTCATTATGATTGACTAAGTGTCTTAAACTTGCTTAGAATCATACAACCAAGTAGTAGAAAGTTTAAATGAGTATTCTAGGACTTGCATGAGCCATTAGAACTTGAAATATGCATAGAGGTAGGATTATAGGAATATGAAACCCAAAAAAGGTTGAAATGTTAGTTTCTCTCTTTTGATTGGCTAAGTGTCTTAAACTTGCTTAGAATCATACAACCAAGTAGTAGAAAGTTTAAATGAGTATTCTAGGACTTGCATGAGCCATTAGAACTTGAAATAGGCATAGAGTAGGATTATAGGAACATGAAACCCAAAAAAGGACTCGAAATGGTCTAGTTTCTCTCATTTTGATTGGCTAAGTGTCTTAAACTTGCTTAGAATCATACAACCAAGTAGTAGAAAGTTTAAATGAGTATTCTAGGACTTGCATGAGCCATTAGAACTTGAAATAGGCATAGAGGTAGGATTATAGGAACATGAAACCCAAAAAAGGCTTGAAATGTCTAGTTTCTCTCATTTTATTGGCTAAGTGTCTTAAACTTGCTTAGAATCATACAACCAAGTAGTAGAAAGTTTAAATGAGTATTCTAGGACTTGCATGAGCCATTAGAACTTGAAATAGGCATAGAGGTAGGATTATAGGAACATGAAACCCAAAAAAGGCTTGAAATTGTCTAGTTTCTCTCATTTTGATTGGCTAAGTGTCTTAAACTTGCTTAGAATCATACAACCAAGTAGTAGAAAGTTTAAATGAGTATTTAGGACTTGCATGACCATTAGAACTTGAAATAGGCATAGAGGTAGGATTATAGGAACATGAAACCCAAAAAAGGCTGAAATTTTAGTTTCTCTCATTTTGATTGGCTAAGTGTCTTAAACTTGCTTAGAATCATACAACCAAGTAGTAGAAAGTTTAAATGAGTATTCTAGGACTTGCATGAGCCATTAGAACTTGAAATAGGCATAGATAGGATTATAGGAACATGAAACCCAAAAAAGGCTCTGAAATGTGCTAGTTTCTCTCATTTTGATTGGCTAAGTGTCTTAAACTTGCTTAGAATCATACAACCAAGTAGTAGAAAGTTTAAATGAGTATTCTAGGACTTGCATGAGCATTAGAACTTGAAATAGGCATAGAGTAGGATTATAGGAACATGAAACCCAAAAAAGGCTTGAAATGTTAGTTTCTCTCATTTTGATTGGCTAAGTGTCTTAAACTTGCTTAGAATCATACAACCAAGTAGTAGAAAGTTTAAATGAGTATTCTAGGACTTGCATGACCATTAGAACTTGAAATAGGCATAGAGGTAGGATTATAGGAACATGAAACCCAAAAAAGGCTGAAATGTTTAGTTTCTCTCATTTTGATTGGCTAATAGTGTCTTAAACTTGCTTAGAATCATACAACCAAGTAGTAGAAGTTTAAATGAGTATTCTAGGACTTGCATGAGCTATTAGAACTTGAAATAGGCATAGAGGTAGGATTATAGGAACATGAAACCCAAAAAAGGACTCGAAATGGTCTAGTTTCTCTCATTTTGATTGACTAAGTGTCTTAAACTTGCTTAGAATCATACAACCAAGTAGTAGAAAGTTTAAATGAGTATTCAGGACTTGCATGAGCCATTAGAACTTGAAATAGGCATAGAGGTAGGATTATAGGAACATGAAACCCAAAAAAAGGCTTGAAATTGTTTATTTCTCTCATTTTGATTGGCTAAGTGTCTTAAACTTGCTTAGAATCATACAACCAAGTAGTAGATAGTTTAAATGAGTATTCTAGGACTTGCATGAGCCATTAGAACTTGAAATAGGCATAGAGATAGGATTATAGGAACATGAAACCCAAAAAAGGCTCGAAATGGCTAGTTTCTCTCATTTTGATTGGCTAAGTGTCTTAAACTTGCTTAGAATCATACAACCAAGTAGTAGAAGTTTAAATGAGTATTCTAGGACTTGCATGAGCATTAGAACTTGAAATAGGCATAGAGGTAGGATTATAGGAACATGAAACCCAAAAAAGGCTTGAAATGGTTAGTTTCTCTCATTTTGATTGGCTAAGTGTCTTAAACTTGCTTAGAATCATACAACCAAGTAGTAGAAAGTTTAAATGAGTATTCTAGGACTTGCATGACCATTAGAACTTGAAATAGGCATAAGGTAGGATTATAGGAACATGAAACCCAAAAAAGGCTTGAAATGTCTATTTCTCTCATTTTGATTGGCTAAGTGTCTTAAACTTGCTTAGAATCATACAACCAAGTAGTAGAAAGTTTAAATGAGTATTCTAGGACTTGCATGACCATTAGAACTTGAAATAGGCATAGAGGTAGGATTATAGGAACATGAAACCCAAAAAAGGCTTGAAATGTTAGTTTCTCTCATTTTGATTGGCTAAGTGTCTTAAACTTGCTTAGAATCATACAACCAAGTAGTAGAAAGTTTAAATGAGTATTCTAGGACTTGCATGAGCATTAGAACTTGAAATAGGCATAGAGGTAGGATTATAGGAACATGAAACCCAAAAAGGCTCTGAAATGGTCTAGTTTCTCTCATTTTGATTGGCTAAGTGTCTTAAACTTGCTTAGAATCATACAACCAAGTAGTAGAAAGTTTAAATGAGTATTCAGGACTTGCATGAGCCATTAGAACTTGAAATAGGCATAGAGGTAGGATTATAGGAACATGAAACCCAAAAAAAGGCTGAAATTGTTAGTTTCTCTCATTTTGATTGACTAAGTGTCTTAAACTTGCTTAGAATCATACAACCAAGTAGTAGAAAGTTTAAATGAGTATTTAGGACTTGCATGAGCCATTAGAACTTGAAATAGGCATAGAGTAGGATTATAGGAACATGAAACCCAAAAAATGGCTGAAATGTGTTAGTTTCTCTCATTTTGATTGGCTAAGTGTCTTAAACTTGCTTAGAATCATACAACCAAGTAGTAGAAGTTTAAATGAGTATTCTAGGACTTGCATGAGCTATTAGAACTTGAAATAGGCATAGAGGTAGGATTATAGGAACATGAAACCCAAAAAAGGACTCGAAATGGTCTAGTTTCTCTCATTTTGATTGACTAAGTGTCTTAAACTTGCTTAGAATCATACAACCAAGTAGTAGAAGTTTAAATGAGTATTCTAGGACTTGCATGAGCCATTAGAACTTGAAATAGGCATAGAGGTAGGATTATAGGAACATGAAACCCAAAAAAAGGCTTGAAATTGTCTAGTTTCTCTCATTTTGATTGGCTAAGTGTCTTAAACTTGCTTAGAATCATACAACCAAGTAGTAGAAAGTTTAAATGAGTATTCTAGGACTTGCATGAGCCATTAGAACTTGAAATAGGCATAGAGGTAGGATTATAGGAACATGAAACCCAAAAAAAGGCTTGAAATTGTTAGTTTCTCTCATTTTGATTGGCTAAGTGTCTTAAACTTGCTTAGAATCATACAACCAAGTAGTAGAAAGTTAAATGAGTATTCTAGGACTTGCATGAGCATTAGAACTTGAAATAGGCATAGAGTAGGATTATAGGAACATGAAACCCAAAAAAGGCTCGAAATGGTTAGTTTCTCTCATTTTATTGGCTAAGTGTCTTAAACTTGCTTAGAATCATACAACCAAGTAGTAAAGTTTAAATGAGTATTCTAGGACTTGCATGAGCCATTAGAACTTGAAATAGGCATAGAGTAGGATTATAGGAACATGAAACCCAAAAAAGGCTGAAATGGTCTAGTTTCTCTCTTTTGATTGGCTAAGTGTCTTAAACTTGCTTAGAATCATACAACCAAGTAGTAGAAGTTTAAATGAGTTTCTAGGACTTGCATGAGCATTAGAACTTGAAATAGGCATAGAGGTAGGATTATAGGAACATGAAACCCAAAAAAGGCTGAAATGTCTAGTTTCTCTCATTTTGATTGGCTAAGTGTCTTAAACTTGCTTAGAATCATACAACCAAGTAGTAGAAAGTTTAAATGAGTATTCTAGGACTTGCATGAGCCATTAGAACTTGAAATAGGCATAGAGGTAGGATTATAGGAACATGAAACCCAAAAAAGGCTTGAAATGTCTAGTTTCTCTCATTTTGATTGGCTAAGTGTCTTAAACTTGCTTAGAATCATACAACCAAGTAGTAGAAAGTTAAATGAGTATTCGTAGGACTTGCATGGCATTAGAACTTGAAATAGGCATAGAGGTAGGATTATAGGAACATGAAACCCAAAAAAGGCTCGAAATGGTCTTAGTTTCTCTCTTTTGATTGGCTAAGTGTCTTAAACTTGCTTAGAATCATACAACCAAGTAGTAGAAGTTAAATGAGTATTCTAGGACTTGCATGAGCATTAGAACTTGAAATAGGCATAGAGGTAGGATTATAGGAACATGAAACCCAAAAAAGGACTCTAAATGTCTAGTTTCTCTCATTTTGATTGGCTAAGTGTCTTAAACTTGCTTAGAATCATACAACCAAGTAGTAGAAAGTTTAAATGAGTATTCTAGGACTTGCATGAGGCATTAGAACTTGAAATAGGCATAGAGGTAGGATTATAGGAACATGAAACCCAAAAAAGGCTTGAAATGTTTAGTTTCTCTCATTTTGATTGGCTAAGTGTCTTAAACTTGCTTAGAATCATACAACCAAGTAGTAGAAAGTTTAAATGAGTATTCTAGGACTTGCATGAGCCATTAGAACTTGAAATAGGCATAGAGGTAGGATTATAGGAACATGAAACCCAAAAAAGGCTTGAAATTGTTTAGTTTCTCTCATTTTGATTGGCTAAGTGTCTTAAACTTGCTTAGAATCATACAACCAAGTAGTAGAAAGTTTAAATGAGTATTCTAGGACTTGCATGAGCATTAGAACTTGAAATAGGCATAGAGGTAGGATTATAGGAACATGAAACCCAAAAAAGGCTGAAATGTTAGTTTCTCTCATTTTGATTGGCTAAGTGTCTTAAACTTGCTTAGAATCATACAACCAAGTAGTAGAAGTTAAATGAGTATTCTAGGACTTGCATGACATTAGAACTTGAAATAGGCATAGAGGTAGGATTATAGGAACATGAAACCCAAAAAAGGCTCGAAATGGTCTAGTTTCTCTCATTTTGATTGCTAAGTGTCTTAAACTTGCTTAGAATCATACAACCAAGTAGTAGAAAGTTTAAATGATTCTAGGACTTGCATGAGCATTAGAACTTGAAATAGGCATAGAGGTAGGATTATAGGAACATGAAACCCAAAAAAGGCTCGAAATAGCTTAGTTTCTCTCATTTTCATTGGCTAAGTGTCTTAAACTTGCTTAGAATCATACAACCAAGTAGTAGAAAGTTTAAATGAGTATTCTAGGACTTGCATGAGCCATTAGAACTTGAAATAGGCATAGAGGTAGGATTATAGGAACATGAAACCCAAAAAAGGCTCGAAATGGCTTAGTTTCTTCATTTTCATTGGCTAAGTGTCTTAAACTTGCTTAGAATCATACAACCAAGTAGTAAAGTTTAAATGAGTATTCTAGGACTTGCATGAGCCATTAGAACTTGAAATAGGCATAGAGGTAGGATTATAGGAACATGAAACCCAAAAAAGGCTCGAAATGGCTTAGTTTCTCTCATTTTATTGGCTAAGTGTCTTAAACTTGCTTAAATCATACAACCAAGTAGTAGAAAGTTTAAATGAGTATTCTAGGACTTGCATGAGCATTAGAACTTGAAATAGCATAGAGGTAGGATTATAGGAACATGAAACCCAAAAAAGGCTCGAAATGGCTTAGTTTCTCTCATTTTCATTGGCTAAGTGTCTTAAACTTGCTTAATCCATTCTTGCAGGAAAGTTATGACAAAACTCTTGCTCAATGTGAAGAAAGAGGTGAAACCAAGGCCCCGAACCAGATTTTCTTTGAGACTGTTGGTGGCAGAAAGAAAGGGTGGGTTCCTGGTTTGGGGACGAGTGCAGACCTCTATTTTCAGAGATCTTCGAGGGGAGGAGGTAGTTCGTCCTCCAGTTGCACTCCTTCCATGTTTTCTCAGTTGTCTGCGAAGTTTGAGGAAGAGAGAGCCGAGATGCAAAGAGAACGTGAGCGGATGCAGAAGGAGAGAGAAGAGGAACGCATCGCCAGGCAAAAGGAGAGAGAGGAGGATCGCAGGGTGTATGATGAGTACCTGGCGCAGATGAGGGCGACTATGGAGACATACAGCCAGATGATGAGCCAGTGTGGTGGTTCATTCCCCTCTCCGGGCCTCGAGACCCCCCCACCGGCGGTGGTGATGCGTGTGCGACTTAGGATCCTACATTAGCTTACACTATCTATCTTGTTTATATTTCAGGACGTTAAACATATAATTTAGTTAAAACCGTTTACTTATGTTTATGTATGTATGAATTTATATTAGTGTATTTATGAATTTATATTAAATGCAAACAGGTCATTACTGCAGAATTCGTCGCATTAGCGGACAGCTTGAGTATTATTTTGTTGGAAAACGAAACAGGTGAAAAACTATTCAATTACAATTTGCATTGTAATAAAAAAAATGGAAATTAGCGTCCGGCTATGAATTTAACGTCCGCCAAAAGTAAATTGAATTATGCAAGAGATCAAAGCTTTAGCGACCACTTTCTACATTTAGCGTCCGGTGAAGCTGGCGCCAAGTAGCGTCCGTTGAGCTGGCGGACGCTAGGTAGCGTCCAACTTGCCGGATGCTACCTAGCGTCCGCCAGCTCAACGGACGCTACTTGGCGTCAGGGTTGAGAGTGGACGTTACATTAGCAAAAGCGGTCGCTAATAGTTAGCGTCCGCCAGGCGGACGCTAAAGCAGCCATTAGCGACCAGGCTTTTTGCATCAGCTCTTTAGCGTCCGTTGTCGGACGCTAAATAATTTAGCGACCGTCCCCGCTTTTTCACCGTCCGATTCTGTCGGACGCTACAGCCTAACATTCTTGTTGTGTATAAGTTAGGTTTCATAATAAAACTTAACTAATAATTTCATAATGATACTTAACCCTTAAGTATTATTCCTTAACTAATAATTTCATTCCCATTACACTTTTATAATAAATCTTAACTACTAACTAGTAGATTCCCATTACACTTACATAATTTTGGAGACATTTAATCCCGGTTTCACGTATAGGACTTATGGGATTGGAGTCACAATTACTTGAGCGTATATAATGACTACATCATAATTGCTATATTACTTTTGGCTTTGTCATTACTAGGGCATATATAACTGCCCCATCATAAATTTTTGCTTTTCCAACTCGGATGTTTGGGTCCAATGGAGTTGCATCCATCCACATTTGCACTTCGTGTACATCATGTCCTCGATTTTCGGCCCACTCATCCATGAATGTTATAATAAATGAGTCTTTCCGGACCCTTATTTGTTCAATATTAGGGTTCGTGCGTATATATTGAATTGTGAATACTATCCATTCAGACCACGCCTCGTGCCGAGGGTTAACGGAAACACCAAATTTATCTCTAGCATGTACATATTAATAAAACAATAAATATAGAAGCTATACTACATTGATTTATATTGTTCCTAGTATAATATAGTTCATTTGTAGTATATTTATAATGCTGTCAAGTTAATGTAATAAATTAGTTGTATTTGGTAAGGCATGTTACTGGCCTTTAAATATGCGAGGACTACGTCATTACACTAGTGGAAAAAACTCCATGTGCTACTTGACAAGTGCTTGGGTTGAACAATCAACCCAAGCACTTGTGAAATTTTAATATTAAAAATTCACAAGTGCTTCGGTTGATAAGTCCACCAGAGCACTTGTGAATAAGTGCTCCGGTTGTTCAACCCAAGCACATGTTGGAACTCGCGCGCTACACTTTTCTTTATTTTTTGAAGGACGCGCTACACTTGTTGAATTATTTTGGAACTAACTCCCCCTGAAACTAACTCCTCTCTACTTCTACGCTCATCAGAACCTCCTCCCTAACTCCTCTCTACTTCTTCGCCTCATCTACTTCTTCGCCTCATCTCTGTACTTCGCTCATCAAATCTGCTGCCTCACTCGAAATTCTCTGCCACCTTCATCAGTTCAATCGCCTTCTTCGCACTGAAATCAGTTCAATTGCACTCGATCGGAAATCTCTCTGCTGCACTGAAATCAGTTCAATTGCACTGAAATCTGCTGCCTCACTCGAAATTTCTGCCGCCTTCATCATCAATCGTCTGCACTGAACGTCATCACTCGAAATCGGGAAATCTGCTGCCTCGCTGAAGTCGCTGCTGGTGCCCGTCAATCTGCCGCGCACTAAAATCTCGAGGTTTCTCTCTCTTCCTTGTTGTAATTTGAGTCATCAATTTGCAAATTTTTCGGTGGTTTTAGTGGTTGTTTGAGCGCAAATTCTAGCAAATTTTTCGCAAATTGTTTGAGTGACATGAATTATTGATGGAATTTTTTGTGTTTGATGTTGTTGGATTGATCGAGTTGATTATTGTGAGGTTTATGATGGAGTAATTCAAGTTTATACACTAAGTATTGTTAATCATGAAATAAATAACAATTAAGTACTAACAAATCCCTATGAAAGAAGTTTATTCACTATCAGGCACTTATCTGCAAGAAATTGGAATAAATATGAGCAAGTGCTATGGCATGTCATGTGGTCCATTTAACTTGAAATATTTCATGCAAATACAAATATATGATTGTTGATGAACTATTCATTCGTAAGATTTTTATGTCAATCAGTGATGATATAATGATATCAGAACTATATGCTTAATTATTGGTTGCTTGCATAAGCAAATGTATTATTAAACTTTTTAATGTTTTCTTCACTAAAGATGTGCAAAATTATAAGAGGGTTATTTTTGTATTGAAGAAAGAAAAAAGTGCCAATGACATGAAAGTGGTAAATGGTAATACTGAAATAATACTCTATTATTAGAAATAAGTTAGACTGGACATTTCATAATTGAAAGGAATCTGCTTATCTAGTGAAAGTTGCTTCTGTACTTCTAATATGTAATTACTTATCTAACATAAGCAGAAAGATGAGATGAGAATTATGAATTATCAAAGAATTTTTATTCGGAGATGAAGCTAGCAAGATGTAATATCTCCTTCTGGACCACTTTTTTTTAATTATTTGGAGATAAACTGGCCATATTTCAATTTTTAATCATTAAGAACGCTTTAAGAATAACGGATTGAATTTTATTCATTTGTTATGCAAAAAATTAACGTATCATCATAATCATATGCCTAGATACCCATCCAAGAATTACTCATTAGGAATAAGTCTTGGATAGTCCCCGTTTTGGGACTGTTTTGGACGTTTGATCTCATTTAGGTGGTAAATGTATGTTTTCTTTTCGTTTATATGGAAATCACGGCTACTCATTTCCCTAATCTGTTCTCCGGGTATATATGTAGATAAGTAACTACCTACATTGTATACTTGGAGAACTGTAGGGAAATGCTGCCGGAATTTCCATAGATCGAGAAGCTGACATACATTTACTAGTGGGATTAGACGTTCAAGGATGGGTTAGGTTGGAGTGATAAGGACCTCTGGAAGACATGCATATATTCATGCTATATTTTTTTTTTTTGAATTTGTATGTTTAATGCTTAAATGGTTGACAATGTGCTATTGTATGTGATTAATTAGTCATAAGAGGTCTGTTTGGATGTCGAGAGATCGTTCGTGGATGTATGGTAACGTTGATTCGTCAGAATTTGTGGATGGGTACTGGAATTTTGTGATTCTGCCTTAGAACATCAAGCTCGGACGGAGATTTAGGATTTTATTGTCCTTGTGTCAAGTGTGGCAATGTGTCCAAAGTGAGCGATATTGATTTGCTTAGGGAGCATGTACTTCTCATGGGTTTAGGCCGGAATACCATGTATGGATTTGGCATGGTGAGGAGGGAGTATATGAAGGGAATTCTGTGCAAATGATGTCCATGAACAAGAAGACATGATTCATGCATGCGAGGAAATGGAGAATGATAATGAGCACGAGGATGATGAGGATCATGTGGATGAGATGATGGAGGGTGTCGAGGATGAGTTAGGGAAACATTCTCGTGTTTTTGAGTCTTTGACAGAGGCAGCTCAAAAGCCACTGTATCCTGGTTGTAAAAAGTTCACCAAACTGTCTGCCGTGTTGACACTTTTCAACATTAAATCCAAGGGAAATTGGACCGACATTAGTTTCACTTCCCTGTTAGAAGTGTTAAGTGAGATGTTTCCCGATGGCAACGAACTTCCAAAGTCGACCTATTATGCTAGAAAGCTCATGTGTCCCTTTGGCTTAGAGTATAAGAAGATACATGCTTGTCCGAATGACTGCGTGCTATATAGGAATGAATATGACAATTTGGATAAGTGTCCACGGTGCGAGATGTCACGATATAAGCGTGAAGGAGATGGAGATAAGAAAGGGCCCCCAGCTAAGGTATTGTGGTATCTTCCAATAATTCCTAGATTCAAGCGCTTATTTTCCATAAAGAAAGATGCAAAAAATTTGAGATGGCATGCAGATAGAAGGAAGAAAGATGGTTTGTTGAAACATCCGGCGGATTCTCCTGAGTGGAATAGTATTAATAGGTTGCATAAGCCATTTGGGGATGAAGATCGTAATTTGAGGCTTGGGCTATGCACAGATGGAATGAATCCGTTCGGAAGTTTGAGCTCTTTACATAGTACATGGCCAGTACTTTTAGTTATATATAACTTGCCTCCTTGGTTGTGCATGAAACGCAAGTACATGATGTTATCACTTTTAATCTCTGGTCCTAAACAACCTGGAAATAACATAGATGTCTACCTTGCACCGCTTGTCGATGATTTGAGAAAGCTATGGGATGAAGGGTTTCTGTTTTTGATGCTCATACTAATGAGATGTTCACATTGCGTGCAATGCTTTTCTGCACCATTAACGATTTCCCTGCGTACGACAACTTATCCGGATATAAGAATAAAGGAAAGAAAGCATGTCCAATATGTATCGATGACATGGAATCCACATGGATTCCTAAGTGCAAACATGTGTACATGCCCCATCGAAAGTTTCTACGACTGCACCACCCTTTTCGTAAGAAGAAGAATGCATTTGATGGGAAGGTTGAAGAGAGAGTAGCTCGTAGAGCGTTGACTGGTGAAGAGGTTTATGAGCAAGTTAAGGGTGTTGAAACGATCTTTGGTAAAACAATTCAAAAGGATACAGGGTTATGGAAAAAGGTGTCTGTCTTGTGGACACTTCCATATTGGAAAGATCTCCGGGTCAGACATTGTCTCGGCGTCATGCATATAGAAAAAAATGTATGTGATGCCATTCTTGCGACACTTATGAATATTCCTGGTAAGACGAAGGATACCAAGGCCTCACGGTTGTACTTAGAAAGATAGGAGTTCGGCCAGAACTGTGGCCTCAGAATAGGGAAGGTAGGAAGAGGAAGAAATCTGAAGAAATAAATCTTAATGAAGGCAATAAGAGGAAGAAATCTAAAGAAGAAAAAAACCTGAACAAGGTTAAGGATAAAGAGAACAAAAATAGGTCGATAATAGGAATTATTTGCCTCCAGCTTGCTATACGTTATCCAAGGAAGAGAAGCGGATTTTTTGCGAGTCTTTGTATGACATCAAAGCTCCATCGGGATACTCATCTAACATGAAAAGATTTGTATCCTTAAATGGCGAGTTGAAGTTAGGGCTCATGAAATCTCATGATTGTTATGTCATGATGCAAGTATTTTTACCGATTGCCCTTCGTGGAATACTACCAAAACATGTGCGGTATGCTATAACTGAACTGTGCTCATTTTTCAACACTGTATGTAGCAAAGTGCTTGATCCACTAGTAGAAAAAAGGCAATTTGCGTCGGATGTGAGGCGCTTATTTGCGTCGGACATAGGTGCGACGCCAAAGCCCTCGACGCAAATGACTAGGAAACGATCTGCGTCGAACGAGAAACGACGCAAATGGTTGTACTATTTGCGTCGCACCTTGTATACGGTGCGACGCAAATCACGCATCTGCGTCGCACAACTGGCCATGTGCGACGCACATGCTTCATTTTTTTTTAAAAAAAGTAGGATATGCGTCGGATGGAGGGCCACATCCGACGCAAATGGCTCATTTTTTTAAAAAAAAAAACAAAATTTCATTTCACCATTAACCAGATCTAAATTACAGACTTGAAAACATAAACTCACATGAATGAAAATAAAACACCAACCAGATAAAAATGTCAAAATCATATTATACAACAGACTTCCAGTTCGAAATTGAACCTAAAAATTGAACAAAAATAAAACTAAATTGAATCTAAAAAATGAACGAAAATAAAACGAAAATAAGATATTATTCTTCTTAATTTTGTTCTTTGTCAGATCTAAAAAATACAAGACTAGGATAAAAAAAATTGAACCTAAAAATCAACAAAATCAGATCTAAACAAGCTGAAGACAATGTTCGAACTGGAAGTCACGAAATTTCTGGAATTCAGGCTCTTCCTCGGTTGTTCTTTGTGAAATGTTCGAATAAAAACGAGGAGGTCTTCAAACAGATCTGAAAAAATGACAAATAGCTAAAAATTAAGACATGCGAAAAAGAAGAAAAAAGAAAAATAAACAAATTACCTTATTCTTGGAGTGCGAAGAAAGAAAAACGAACGAAGAAAGAAAAACAGATCTGAACGAACGAAGAGGTCGCCGGCGATAATACTCGAAGATCTTCAATTTTCGTTGCGATTATACCAAATTTTCGCCGGAAATCTAACTCGAAAATGAAAAATCAGATTTTTCGTTCCGATTATGCCAAAATTTTCGAGTTAGATTGTGCAATTATAGATCTGAGAACGAAGGTTTTTTTGCGATAATACCTATTTTTCGCCGGAGAGAGAGAGAGTTTGAGGGTGAGAGAGAGAGAGGGGGGGTTTGAGTGTTTGAGGGTGAGAGAGAGAGACGGTTTTGAGGGTGAGAGGGTGAGAGAGAGACGGGGGGTTGAGTGTTTGAGGGTGAGAGAGAGAGAGAGGGGGGGCGGTTTCAGAGAGAGAGAGAGAAGGGTGAGAGCTGAGAGGGTATTTTTAGGGTTTGAGAGAATATGAGATAAATTGAAGAGTAGCGTGCATTAGAGTGATTCCCGTAAAAAAAAATATAAGTGATTGGGCTGATGTGCGTCGGATGGGCCAAGGGGTCCGACGCACATTAGCCTTTTGCAACACACCTATATAACGTGCGACGCACATTCCGGGCACCAGTTGGGAGATTTTTGTAATTTGCGTCGCACAGCTTCCCACATGCGACGCAAATCCTAACTGTGCGTCGTTTGTCGTTTCTGTGCGACGCAATTGAGGGGACGCAAATCGTCCTTTTTCTACTAGTGATCCGACAATACTTGATGCTCTTCAAGCTGATGTTGTAGAGACTCTTTGCAAGTTTGAAATGTATTTTCCACCTACATTTTTTGACATAATGGTTCATCTTATCGTCCATCTAGTTCGCGAAATCAAGTTGTGTGGTCCTGTGTTTTTGAGGTGGTGTTATCCTTTTGAAAGACGAATGGGTAATTTACAAGACAAAGTAGGAACCCTGCACAACCTGAAGCTAGTATCATTCAAGGCACCGTGGGCGACGAAGTTGGTAATTTTGTAGCTGAGTATTTGGCTAGTGCACAACCTATCGGACTTCCTACATCTCGCCATGATGGAAGACTTGGAGGCCAGGGTACGATTGGCTAAAATTAGTCACACCTCCTAGAGATAAGCGCTTACAAGCACACCTGTATGTGTTGCATCACATTGCAGAAGTACATCCGTATTTGGGTGAGCATATGGAGGTGCTACGGGCTGAAAATCCTTCTAAAGGGGATAGAGCATTGATGCAATTGCACAATAAGACATTTATTGATTGGTTTCATGATCGAGTAATATGTCAACAACAAGATGATGTATCTGAAACTATTAAGTGGTTAGCATTTGGTCCTCATGAAGCTGTCAACAAATATGAGGGTTATGATGTAAATGGATTTACATTTTGGACTGAAGGTCCAGATCAAAAGTCCTCATCAGTGCAAAATAGTGGTGTTTCTGTTTTGGCATCATCTACATTTTATGCGAGCGCTAAGGATCAGAATCCGGTGGATGCCAAATTGTTATACTATGGGCGAATTCAAGAAATATGGGAGCTTAACTATTCTTGTTTCAAGGTTGGTCTCTTCTGTTGCAAGTGGTTGGTAATAATCGGCGTTGCGTAAGAAATGATGACCCTTGTGGTTTCACTCTTGTGACTTGGGTCATTTGCGTGAAAGTGACGAGCCATTTATACTTGCAATACATGCTAAGCAAGTATTTTATGTAACAGACCCTGCTGATCCTAAGTGGTCTATTTGTACCGGGAAAAAGAAGTATCCTTGGCATTGGTGATGTTGATGATGAGGAAGAGTATGATGCTTTTGAAGACACCCCACCTTCATCAATCCCAAAATCGATATAACTCCAGAGTCAACACAAATTATATGCGCATAGATCACACGGAAGGGATACTTGTCGACCCTTCAGAATGATGTCTTAGAAGGTTTTATGTATACAAGTTCGTGAATACGTATTCTATTACTTGATACGAGGCATATTATTGTGGTTCCTATTCTCAAATTATCTATTTTCTATCTTGTAATCTCTCTACGTTAGTTTGACGTTTTCATATGATATTTTATATAATGAGTAATGTGGAAATTTAATATACTTTGAATTTGAAAACTAACTAATGTAGCCTTCTCGATTTTGCATGACATCGCTTGACCCTTATGCAGCTCTTACAGAGGGCTTTGTTGTGCTCATTTATTATTTCAGAAAGCTATATTTTCACAATAAGTTTTCTCAAATAGATTCGTGACTGTTATGGATGTTGTCTATTAGTACATGGTTTTTGCTGAAATCAGAATGGCAATGCTGTTGGTTTGTCATTGCAGAGTGTTCCTGTTCAAGCAGGGCAGACACCACTGCTGTTGCAATAATTTGGGACACTTTTAACTAGAGGAAAGCTCTATGCATTTGAATCTTTCGAACTATCTCGCCTTGTTGTGAATCAGAACAAGAAAAATCTGCTGGAGAATTGGCTAGCAGAGGACAAATTGGAGTGCACTGAAGAACTTGGAGATCTCGTGAAGGTGTACTGGCAGTTTAATGGTTTTCCTTACTAGTCAAATCCACTACTTGTGATTGTCGATTGTTATCTTAATGTCGTGCCTACTTTTTATTTTTATTTTGCAGACTGTTGACACTGACTTTGCCTTAAAGATATATATTAAAGCTAGAGCAACACCCAAGGTTGTTGCAGCCTTTGCCGAACGCAGGGAGTTTGACAAAATCCTCATTTACTCTAGGCAGGTAAGAGAGATCCTTCATTATGCAGGCATAGTGTTGCTATTGTTTATCTCTCTTCTTATTACTCTTAAATCTTTATATTAGTTCCTTTTGGGTCCTTACTGATTCTTTCTGATATATTATACAGTGTATGATTATATGTGCCATAGAACCTTCTTAATACTAAATTTCTTCTCTTGATATAGGTCGGTTATACACCAGATTACTTATTCCTGCTCCAAACTGTTCTTCGAACAGATCCACAGGTGTGTATCTGACTTCAACATTCCCCTTCTGTCGGCAAAAAATAAAGAAAAGCCAATGTCTTTGTACCTTTATTCGATTAACCATTGAACGATTTATTGAACAATATGTTGTAATTTGTGCTTATTTTTCTACTCTACATTACAGGCTGCTGCCAATTTTGCCTTGATGATGTCCCAAATGGAGGGTGGGTGTCCCGTTGATTATAACACAATAACTGATCTTTTTCTTCAGGTGTGTATGTTTTTCTTTATTTGAGTATTATATTTCATGTGGTGTTCTTAGAAATTGTAAGGATTTTGGTGCAGCTGTTAAAGACCTTTCTACTTGTGTTAAGATTGATAAGGAAAATAAATCTGCATATACGTATTTGGTGAGTCTTGTGCATTTAAAGACTCTGATTCTGGAATCTGGATCACAAATATGTATGTCCATTTGGGTTCTTCTTCTCTTTTTTGACTGGTATCAATATCATCTTAATAGGGCTTGTCCTTGTCATCAATTGGTGAAGCCTAAGGTTCTACCATTAAATGTCTCTTAAGACATGAGTTGTATGCTATCTGGAGATATAAAGAAACCAAAACTGGAAAAAGATACAACAATCCTCTCTTGCTCTTGATTCTTTCTTGAAAAATTATGGTTCGCATTGCCTAAATACAGCGAGTTAAACAATGCTTGTACTGTCTTTTCGGTTGTGTTTGGGATTGTTCCTGGTAAGATTTCTACCCTGATGAAAAGATTTTCATCAAGTTTATCAGCTACTTGCTGCCATTTGTATAGGAGTTTTGTTAATCCTTGGTCTAATGTTCTAACAACTGTAAAAGTTGTTACAGTCTTAGGAACTGGGACAAGTTTAACCTTCCATGCAAGAAATACCCCAAAACTACCACCACCACCACCGCCACCTCTGACAGCCCAAAACAAGTCCTCCCCCATCGATGCTCGGTCGAGTATCTTCCCAAAGGGATCAACTAACCGGACATCGATCACATTATCAACTCCTAGACCATATTTTCTCATCATAGAACCATATCTCCACCACGACCACCTCTGACAGCCCAAAACTTGACTAGGATGATCAAATTAGACTAGTAATCGTCCTAATAGTCCTTAAACAACATATAAGACTAGAATGGAACCTGAAATTACATGATATAGTACGAAATGGATGAATTTGACCCAAAACAGCCTAAAACAGCCTTGAAACGACCTTTACTTGCACAAACTTGACTAGGATGATCAAATTAGACTACTAATCGTCCTAATAGTCCTTAAACAACATATGAGACCATAATGCAACCTAAAATTACATGATATAGTACGAAATGGATGAATTTGACCCAAAATAGCCTAAAACGGCCTTGAAACGACCTTTACTAGCACAAACTTGACTAGGATGATCAAATTAGACTACTAATCGTCCTAATAGTCCTTAAACAACATATGAGACCATAATGCAACCTAAAATTACATGATATAGTACGAAATGGATGAATTTGACCCAAAACAGTCGAAAACGGCCTTGAAACGGCCTTTACTTGCACAAACTTGACTAGGATGATCAAATTAGACTAGTAATCGTCCTAATAGTCCTTAAACAACATATGAGACCATAATGTAACCTAAAATTACTTGCTATGGTACGAAATGGATGAATTTGACCCAAAACAGCCTAAAATGCCCTTGAAACGACCTTTACTTGCACAAACTTGACTAGGATGATCAAATTAGACTAGTAATCGTCCTAATAGTCCTTAAACAATATATTAGACCAGAATGTAACCTAAAATTACTTGCTATGGTATGAAATGGATGAATTTGACCCAATACGGCTTAAAATGGTCTAAAACGACCTTTACTTGCACAAACTTGACTAGAACGATCAAATTAGAATTTTTATCGTCCTAGTAGTCCTTAAGAAAAATATTAGATTAGAATGTAACCTAAAATTACATGATATGGTACGAAATGGATGAATTTGACATAAAACAATTTTGAAATGGCCTTTACTTGCAGAAACTGGACTAGAACGATCAAATTATAGACTTGTAGTCGTCCTAGTAGTTCTTAAACAACATATAGAAAAGAATGTGACCAAAAATTTCATGCTATGGTTTATATTATATATATGTATATATATAATTGTATTTATTTGATCTTATTAATTATTAGGTTTACAACACACCAAGGGAGGAGTCATTTACTGTTGAGGAAATAAATGAAGTTCGAGACAAGTTTGCTTCCTTCATTACCGATTGTTGTCTATGAATTTAATTTCTAAATACATTGTAAACGTGTACTTTAAATCTATGGTAATGTTTTAATTTTGAATGTTTCTTTGTTGGATTTTGAATTTCATGTGCACTTTTTTGTATCAATGTACATATAATGTTGGTGATATAAGAAGGGCAAGAGGAGGTTAAGTATGGTGGTGAAAATGAGGCTGCAGGCGTTCTATTGTAAATTGTAATACTTTTAGGAAGCTAATAATACTAGCGCTGGTTTAAAAAAAAAATTACAACAAGTGCTTCGGTTGATTCATAACAATCGGAGCACATGAAGCACATGTGCTTCGGTTGTCTCTTATCAACCGGAGCACTTGCTCAAGTCTAAGCAATAAAACAGCATCATGTGCTCCGGTTGTTAGTGCAACCGGAGCACTTGTAAACTTAAGTGCTCCGGTTTTTAACCGGAGCACTTGAAAATTGCTCAAGTGCTCGTATGGGGTCTGCTAAGGGTGAAATACGGAGCACTTGTAGCGTTTTTAACCGGAGCACTTGATGTTTTTTCCACTAGTGTTACCGTGCATATTGCACTTTAATGGTGTGTCATTTGGGTTTAAGTACTTTTTCCGATACTCCAACCACAAGTGCCCCAGCTCCACCCCCGCTCTCCGTGCGTAATCTACATATACATAACTAAATTTTTTAGTTACACGCATATCATACACCGCCCCAAGGTCGTCAACTCGACCACCCTTGACAATGAAGTGGCAGGTGATAGACTCCGCTCTACCTTCTTCTATGGTACTCTTCGAGAACTCACTTCCGGAAGAGGAGCCACTTTCAACTTCTGCAACATTGTTTGAATTCTCGTGGCTACCTTCTGAATCAGATTGCTCAATTGACATACTAATGAGACATTTTGTGTAGAATGTTATTTTTGTTTATATGGGAATTGTGTGACATTACATTCATTTTATAGGCACAAATGGTTATTGGCATTTAATGCCCATGTCATTACTTTAACACTTTCACTTATTTGAAGTATTGTGATTGAAACATTAATTAAATACACAACCTACTGTCAGTTGCAATTAATTGTAAAGGGTAGAATTGTGACAACAATTATCCATCTTATAATGAAAAGCGAAGAAAAGCAAAAAGATAGACCGAAATCAAAATCACATCGAACTGGAGTACAGTAAACCAAGAATAACGCATATCAGCCCCATAATAACACACGATTTAATGGCCTATTTCCTTGCTTTCGTTTTATCGACGATCTTCAATTCATGAACTGCAATTTTCAGATCCCGTACTTCCTCCTTCAAACGATCTCTCTCTATCTTGAGTTTTGTAATTTTCTTCGTTTGTTTTTGCCTGTTCGACTTCTATTTAGAGTAATATAGCTGCCCTTTCATCTGTCATGACACCGGAGTCGATCACCTCTGAATCCCATCGGAAAAAACCGCAATCTTTTTCCTGCATTTATATTAGAAATTTACATAAGTATAATAAATATAATAAATCGAAGGTTTAATTTTAACAACTTACCGGCCACATTGAACAACCATGTAACTTCTTCCCGTAGTTCGGACCATATTTTGTTACTCAAAGAACAGCATCCAAATTGTGATTGCATTTAATTCGTGGACTTCCCGCCGTGAATGAGGTTGACTGAGAACCAGATGCATGCATGTGAATGTTCTCCTACCATTGCCGCTTTCAACCCCAAAAACATGCAATTCTCGAAATAAGTTTCAGGAAGGGTCCCTTTTAATAATTTTCGCAATATTACCGTTGAAATAACGTACAATTGTAACATACAACTTAAGTAAATATAAATTACAGTTATTTAAATTTAGTTTAAATTAAATATGGGATATACTATTACTTTATTAAAACTGACTTCATTCAACTAGCCCCAATTGGCAATTGGGTGTTTACTTATTACTTTATTAATAAATATATGGCGTTAAAACTAGGGTCCGTATGAGAATGTCTTGAGATAAGTGTATTTTAATAGGAAACAAGTGTATTTGAATGAGAAACCAATGTATTGTAAAAGGAAATAAGTGTAGTTCAATAATAAATAATTATAATTTAATAAGAAACAAGTGTATATTAATAAGATACAAGTTTAGTGTCATAATTAACAAGTTCAGTGACACAAGAAACAAGTGTATTGTAACAACAAACAAGTGTATTTTAATATGAAACAAATTTATTTTATATGTAATAAGTGTAGCTTCATAAGCAAGTGTAGTTTAACAAGAAACAAGTATACTTTAATAAGAAACAAGTGTAGTGACATAAGAAACTAGTGTATATCAATAAGAAACAAGTTTATATTAAGAAGATACAACTTTAGTGTCATAAGAAACAAGTGTAGTGTAACAACAAAAAAGTGTATTTTAAAAAGATACAAGTGTATTATAATAAGAAACAATTGTATTATAATAAGAAATGTATATTTTATTAATAAACAAGTGTAGTGTCATACGAAACAAATTTATTTTAACAAAATACACGTGTATTGTAATAAGAACCATGTGTATTGTAATAAGAAACATATACCACGACATGTCTGATCATAATCATTATAACTTGTAGATGTATTGTTTTACTATTGATTAGAATCGAAACTCTATTAGATGATTATAACATCAAATATATGTATTATTTTACTAATCATGTAGCGATTATGATCACAATCGAAACCTTATTACATTAATATAACTTGTAGATGTATTGGTGTACAAATCATGTAGTGATCACAATCGAAACTGTATTACATTAATATAACTTGTAGATGTAATCACTAGTGGAAAAATAGGGAAGGACTGCACTAAAAAAGACCCTTAGGGCTGCGCTTTTTGACAGCAGCCCTTTCAATAGTAGCCCTTCACTTTTTATGTAGGGCTGCGCTTTTACCTAAAAAGCGCAGCCCTTCTACGCTTGAAGGGATGCACTTTTTTCAACAAGCGCAGCCATCCTAAGCTTGAAGGGCTGCAGCCTTCATGAGCCCTCCTACTATGAAGGTCTGTGCTTTTTCAACAAGCGCGGCCCTTCTAAGAAAGAAGGGCTACACTTTTTTCAATAAGCGCAACCCTTCTAAGCATGAAGGGCTGCACTTTTCTCAAAAAGCGCAACCCTTCTTGCTTAAATTTTTTTTTTTTTGAAAATTAAAATCAATATCCCACCCCTGCACACCCTATCCCACCCCCTGCCTCTTCCCACAACCCCTGCCCACCCCCTGCCTCTTCCCACAGCCCCTGCCCACCCCAGCCCACCCCCTGCCTCTTCCCAAACCTGCCAGCCTACCCACCTAGACCCCTGCCTACCCCCACACCCACCCAGACCTGCTGCCAGCCTGCCCACCCAACACACCCACCCAGACCCAGCCCACCCCTGGACACCCCCTGCCCACCCCTGGACACCCCCTGCCCACACCCTGTATACCCCCTGCCCACCCCTGCCACACCCCGCCACAACCCTGCACCCCCATCCCAGCCTACCCAGCAACCCCCACCACCCCCCACCCAAAACCCCCCTTCGACAAAAAAAAAGCAAATGCAATAATATATGACAAGTGGAGAAAGGTAATAATTAACTTCAAATATATATTTAATAATGTAAAAAGTGTACATAGAATTGATAGAAACTAGTACATTCGAGCTAAAATGTATCATATGCAATCATCGGTAACGTGGGACGCCAACTAATCCCGAACTTCATCTATTTCTTCTTTTGTGAAGTTCTTCAAACTTGGTGTGGATTTCTTCTCATTATAAACCTTGCAAAACAACCAAGGAATAAACACATGTATAAGAATTCAATCATTTTACTGTAGTTAGTAGTTCTAAAAATGACATATACCTTCCCAAAATTCAATCAAAAACAAATGCAAGCCTAAAAGTCTACACACTAGTTATAATATGCCTCATATAATGATGTTCAAAGAAAATTTGGGGTTAAATGTCTTGATAAGTACATTTTGGGAGCAAAAAGGCCAAAATAGGCCGGAAATGGCCTTTTCGTTCCCGAAATGCAACCAACAACAAATGCAAGTCTAAGAATCTACATACTAGTTATATTATGCCTCATATAATGATGTTCAAATAGAATTTTGGGTTAAATGACTTGATAAGAACAATTTGGGAGCGAAAAGGCCAAAATAGGCCGGAAATGGCCTTTTCGTTCCCGAAATGCAACAAACAACAATTGGAACCTAAAAATCTACACAATAGTTACATTATGCCTCATATAATCATGTTCAAAATGAATTTGGGGTTAAATGAATCAATAAATACGATTTGGAAGCGTCAAAGGCAAAAATAGCCCCGAAACTAACATATACTAATTAATTAATAAGTACATACATTTTGAAGATCATCAACATGTGTGCAACGGTTGACGATATCGAGTATGAACCTCATGATGTAATACCCACACGCAAGTCCACCTTCTTGCTGCGGACACTAAATTCACCAAAGGATGCAATAAATAACATTGATGTTAGATGTGTATTATGTGTTTCTATATAAGGAAAAAAAATTAGTCATGTTACCTCGACTAAATGCCAAACAGGAGATTTTGGTGCTTGAAGTCCTCTTGCATTAGCCTCCTTCATCACACTACATCAATACATTATTATAAGGTTAGATGTACATTTAATATTAATAAGTGCGCATATGTTTAGTTTCGATTAGGCTACCTATTTCACAATGATTTGACTAGTAAGGGCCGTGGTGTTTGTTTACGCAAAGAATCAAAGTGGTAGGCTTCGTTACGTGACAAACATATTGCAATCAGTGTCTAATGATTCCTATAATAATAAAATATAGTTATTATTAATCGCAGAAAAACTAATAGGTCAATTTAATTAAAGTAAAGTGAGTTTAAGAAGCATACGATTCAATGTAAGGATGAAGAATCATCTTATATCCAAGACGAGAACATGCTTTCAAAGAAGACTTGAGATACCCTTTCAACTCCTTTTTGTTTCTTAAGCAACTGTCTCTCATACTATGCTTGGACATGACCAAGCAAACATTGGCTCACTAGATGCAATCAATTCATTGTATAATAGCCTGAGAAATCATATTGATTAAAAGAAAACATACTTATTATGGAAGTTAGTTGAATTGAAAACTACTTAATTAAGTCATATATATGTATATATAATGCATATTTAATTTATATACTAAAGTATTACCTCATGAATGTTTGTATCATGGAAACATTCAACTCTTCCCCACGTAAGAATTCTTTAATATCAACCTTAGAAATGAAGGTCGATGTATCCTCAAAGTAGTGGAGTTGGTGGTGCGACAACTGAATCTCAATCATTGCTTCATCGTTTACATCGCTAGCGCACTCATGTAGCCAAAAGCACGGAGAAGTAAGGCCTTGCACCACCTTGATCTCCGTAATGAGTGGACACTTTGTCATAGAAATATTTACTTTCTCCACTTCATCACGTCGGCCTTCCTGAGGTGAACATGCCTTCTTTCCCTTCCTGTCGGCCTTCCCCGAACCCTAGTAGTAATTAGTCAAATTAAAAAGATATTACTGACAATCATATTTACATAGGAACTATAAAAGAAAAAAATATAATATATAGGGTTTTTCTACGTTATGCCCACGTGTTTTTTCATTTTCTACGGTGTACCCTATCTTTCTGGAATTTCTACACTGTGCCCTTGCGTTATCTATTTTTAATACAAAATGCCATTGCCGTTAAGTGGTTGTTATGTGTCCCGTTAGTGAAATTAATAATAATTAATTAATTGAATTAATTTGAGTAGAAGTAAAAAAAAAAACATGAAAGGGAAACTTTCCCACCAAAAAACTAGGGTTTGACTCCCTTTTATTAACTTCTTTCCCCTTCTCCAAATCTTAATCTTCTTCCTTTTCTCTTTGAAGCTCCTCTCCATCATCCACAATGTCAACTGAAAATTCTTACTCAGTTGCGGCCTTGGAATGGGAATTCTTCACTCCCAAGTGTAATTGCAGCCCCCCAAAAAACGCGAGATTGCACATCTCTTGATCTCAACGCAATCATGGTAGGGCATATTTCAAGTGCGATTTTTGCAATTTTTTTGTGTGGTTGCACAGTGGACATATGATTAGATGAAAAGATGATGCAGATGCTTTTTTGCTCTGGGATTTTGTTTTTGGGACACAGTGCGAAGAAGAGGGAGTAAGGAAGTTCAATGATCAAAACATGAGAGAGAGGAGGAGGTGTATTTTATTTTATTTTATTTTTGTTCGAAAAAATTATAAAATTGACGGTAGGTAACATATTTAATGTCAAACCTAACGTCCGTCATTAATAAGCCCTCAATAATGGCGTTTTGTATTAAAAATAGATAACACAAGGGCACGGTGTAGAAATTCCAGAAAGATGGGGTACAACGTAGAAAATGAAAAAACACGAGGGCATAATGTAGAAAAACCCTAATATATATATGTATATATATGTATATATATATATGTATATATATATATATATATATATTATATATATATATATATATATATATATATATATATATATATATATATATAATGTTGATCATTGTACCTCATCTGATAACCGCACCAATGCACGCGGCTATAAAACATAACAACCAAGGGCATCAGTCACTGACAGTAGACCAACTTCTGCATTCGGCAGCGGAAGAGGTAATTCTTCGAAACCGGGCACAATCTCTAAAACGCTGACCACATAGTTAATATCAGTGACTGCCTGGTTGTGCAATTATACTCGGTCCCTAAGGGGTTGTGCTTGGCCATAAGCAACGAGAATGAAACTGCCATGACCATCTCCTCGAGCTAATAGCTCACATGGTGTCTCTTCCTTTAAAAAAAACTATATTCATAGTTAGTCTATGAAACAACGTATAAATATAGTAAGAATTTCATGCATTTATGAACAATAGTTGTGATATTAAGTGATTACTGTGAACTCCGGAACTGGATCAGGCTGTGTAGGAACACGATCCTGCTGGAAAGCACCAAGAGTCGGTAAGCCCATATGCGCCTAAATGGCGTTGACATTCTGAGTCATCTCAGCTCTGAGCTCCTCCCGAATTGCAGCTTTCATAGCCTCCACATCTATGGAATCTGCCGAATTCACACTGCAGGCACTGGATTTTGATCACCATACACCTTTCTCACCCCGAGGCGGACACCTCCTACCCCCCTCACACATCCATATTGGTCCCGTCCTAAAGTCTTGTATAAGGCATCAATTTGTCCTTTAGGAGTGAACGCACCATTTGCCTCCTTTTCCTTCAAGCCAATCTACATAAGGATAAGAGAGACATGCTCGTGAGCGCACAAGTTATATTATATATACCTTATCAAAAACTTATAATATGTACTTACAATGGCATTAGCTATCTGTTGTGTTTCGGAATCAGGGAAGACTCTCTGTCCTTTTGCATCCACCCCATGCATCTAACACCACCAATCAAGCACTCTATCTGGTTGCCGAGGCTTCGCAACTGTAGTCGTAGAGCTAGTGCCTGTTGTCGTTGTCGACCCAATCATGGGTTAATGGCTATACATCCACGTATCTCTCGCCTCCCGTACGACTGACACCCAGATGGTGATAGTACTTCCTAGCTTTTGCATTCGCGCTACTTTTCTCACGAGATGCCTGAGACACACAATTATAAACAAAGGTTAAGTATGATGTTATACAATAATACTGGATATAAGAGTATTAAATCTTAGCTAGTAAAATATTCTTACAACAGCTTCCGGGGTTGTTTTTTGTGCAACAAATGCTTGTCACTCCTTAAGTGTGATATGCCTCCATATTTGATATGGTAACTTGGAGGGCGCCTCAAATGATGTGTCCGGTGAAGCCTCAGAACCGGTGTGTGTGTTTCTCCCCCGTAGATTTTCTTCTTCTTTGTACCCACGACTTTTCTCCGCTTCGTGATCCACCCCGACACTAACTTGGCCTTGAAGTCTCTGAATCTCTGGGCACCCGCGGATAGAAACACCTTCTTCTTGGCTTCATCATTTTCAATATTGAATTGATTCTATAAATAACACATTTCACAAATTAGTAAATATTACATAGTATATTTAACTAAAGTTTTAAGATTCTAAACGTTATTGTACGCGAAGCTTACCATAGTATCTTCCCAAATCATCTTTTTCAAAGACTCGGGCACCTCTTTCCATGAGTGGAGAATAGAGAGCTTATGCATGCAAATCCCAACTTGCATGGCATACTTTTGACGCCATTTTCCACAAGGTTGCCCCAAATGATCGTACTCCAAAGTCATTAGGGTGGGTTTCCCTAGTGACTTTGTATGTCCCCTTCCTTTTTTCTTTTTGGTCGCCAATGACTTACTTGGCCTTTATGCATCTTTTTCTTCACGGCGAGCCTTAACCAATTTACCCCGCTCCTTTTGGTAATCGAAAGACTCATCCTCGGTAGTGTGTTCCGCACTCGTATCCGTATGCACCTCCGCCATGTCCCTGAAATTGTACAAATAAACGCATTAATAAAAACAAATTCACATTTAGGGCGGGAAGGGACTGTGCAGTGGGGAGGGGGCAGTGGGGAGGGGGTGTGCAGGGGAAGGGGAAGCAGTAGGGAGGGCAGGGGGTTGTGGGAGGGTGTGCAGGGGAGTGGGGGAGGGAGGGCCGTGGGGAGGGTGCAGGGGCTGTGGGGAGGGGGCAGGGGGTGTGCAGAGGGTGCAGGGGTCTGTGGGGAGGGTGTGCAGAGGAGTGGGGAGGGGGGCAGGGGGCTGTGGGGAGGGTGCAGGGGGGCTGTGGGGTGTACACAGGGGGCAGGGGGGCTGTGGGAGGGTGTGCAGAGGGGACAGTGGGGAGTGGGGCAGGGGGCTGTGGGGAGGGTGTAGGGCGGGGAGTGTAGTGGGTGTGTAGTGGGAGGGGAGTGCAGTGGGAGGGTGTGAAGAGGGGGGCAGTGGGGAGGGGGGCAGTGGCGGTACAGTGGGAGGGGAGTGCACAAGGGGGGCAGTGGGGAGGGGGGAAGTGGGTGTGCAGCAGGGTGTGGGGAGGGAGGGGAGGGCAGCAGTGGTGGAGGGAGAGGGCTGTGGGGGAGTGTCCCTTTGCATTTGTTTTTACAGATTATTAAGTGTTATATTCGTAAAAAAAGAATTTTGCATGATTTTCTATTATGAATATATAGACAAAGTAAAACTTACTGACCATAGACCCTGAAGTTGATTATTAACTCTGAAAGGAGGGTGTTAAAACTTAGCCATTAGCATTCACGATTTGGGAGCGAAAAGGCCAAAATAGGCCCGAAATGGCCTTTTCGTTCCCGAAATGCAACCAACAACAAATGCATGACTAAACTCTACACACTAGTTACATTATACCTCATATAAGCATGTTCAAAGAAAATTTTGGGTTAAATGACTCGATAAGTTCGATTTGGGAGCGAAAAGGCCAAAATAGGCCGAAAATGGCTATTTCGTTCCCGAAATGCAAACCAACAACAAATGAAAGCCTATAACTCTACACACTAGTTACATTATACCTCATATAAGCATGTTCAAAGAAAATTTGGGGTTAAATGATTCGATAAGTACGATTTGGGAGCGAAAAGGCCAAAATAGGCCCGAAATGGCCTTTTCGTTCCCGAAATGCAACCAACAAAAATGCAGCTAAATCTACACATTAGTTACATTATACCTCATATAAGCATGTTCAAAGAAAATTTGGGGTTAAATGACTCGATAAGTACATTTGGGAGCGAAAAGGCCAAAATAGGCAAACCGAAATGCAACCAACAACAAATGAAAGCCTAAAATCTACAACTAGTTACATTATACTCATATAATCATGTTCAAAGAAATTTGGGGTTAAATACTTCATAAGTACATTTGGGAGCGAAAAGGCCAAAATAGGCCAAATGGCCATTTTCGTTCCCAAATGCAACCAACAACAAATGAAAGCCTAAAATCTACATACTAGTTACATTATACTCATATAATCATGTTAAAAAAATTTGGGTTAAATACTTCATAAGTAATTTTGGGAGCGAAAAGGCCAAAATAGGACCAAATGACCTTTTCGTTCCCATATGACAACAAAAAGAAATGTCTACACAATAGTTAAAATTGGAGAAATTACACAACCTGAGTTTATTCTCATGATTTATTGAGCTTCCGCCTTTTCTTAGGATCCTCAAGTACATGTATCCCTTCCGTGTGATCTACACGCATATATTCTCGACATATTTACATCATCTTCCACACGAATTTCAGGATAGGTAAAGGGGGGAGGTCCTCAAATGCATCATATTCTTCCTCATTATCAACATCACCAATACCGAGGATACTCCTTTTACCAGGTACAACAATTGACCACTTATGATCAGCAGGATCAGTTACAAAAAATACTTGCTTACTTGTGATGCAATTACAAATGGCTCCTCAGTTTCACGTAAACGACTAAGGTCAACAAGGGTGAAACCGCAAGGATCATCGTTTCTTACACAACCGATTATTGTCAACCCACGTGCAACACAAGAGGCAAATATTAAAAGTACAGTAGTCCAGCTCCCAATTTCTTGTATTCGCCCATAGTAGTTGCTTTCAGCATGTACGGCGACTTATCTTTCGAGCTTGCATATTGTGTAGACGACGCCACAAGTGAAACACCACTATTTTGTTGCGATCTTGACTTGAGATCTTGACGTTCAGTCCAAAAAGTATACCCATTAATATCATAACCCTCATAAGAGCGTACAGTTCACGAGGACCAAATGCTAACCACTTGACTGTTTCAGGAACACTTTCATCCAAATCATTAGTACTCGTTTATGAAACCAATCAATGAAAGTCTTGTTATGCATTTGCGTCAATGCCCTCACTCCTTTTCCAGGATTGCTAACACGTAATTCCTCCATATGTTCATGTAAATAAGGATGGACATCTGGTACGTGATGCAATACAAATAAGTGAGCTTGTTTACGCTTTTCTACGGAAGGTGTGATCAATTTTGAACCAATTGTACCCTTGCCCTCAAGTCTGCCCTCGTGTCGGGATGTCGGAAGTCCAACAGGATCAACACTAGCAAAATACTCAGCCACAAAATTACTGATCTCTTCACCCACAATCCCTTGAATTATACTACCTTCTGGTTGTGCAGGATTACGAACTTTATCTTTCAAAGTTCCCATATATCTCTCAAAAGGATAGCACCACCTAAAAACACTGGACCACACAGCTTAATTTCTCGAACTAGATGGACAATGAGATGGACCATAATGTCAAAGAATGCGAGGGGGGGAAATACATCTCAAATTTGCATAGAGTTTCAACTACTCTAGTCTGCAAGGAATCGAGGGTCGACGGGTCTAGGACTTTGCTGCAAATTGAATGAAAAAATGAACACAGTTCTGTAATGGTGTGCCTCACATGCTTTGGAAGTATCCCACGAATTGCAATCGGTAAGAATACTTGCATCATGACATGACAATCGTGCGATTTCATACTCGATAACTTCAACTCACCATTTAAGGTAACAAAGCGCTTCATATTCGATGAGTAGCCAGTAGGGACCTTAATGCCATACAATGACTTGGAAAAAAATTCGTTTCTCTGCACGCGACATCATGTAGCAAGCTGGTGGTAAATAATTATTCTCTGAATCCTCCACCTTTTTACTTTTCTGAGTTTCATCATCAACCCTTTCCCCCTTTTTCTTCTTCCTTCCGTCCCTTTTCTGAGCCCACAACTCTGGTCGAACCCCTTTTTTCCAAGTAAAGTCATGACGCCTTAACATCTTTTGTCTTGCCCGGAATATTCATAAGTGTCGCAAGAATAGCTTCACAAACATTCTTCTCTATGTGCATGACATCCAAACAATGTCTGACCTTTAGATCTTTCCAATATGGGAGTTTCCAAAAAATGGACTGTTTTTTCCATAATCCTGTAGGTCCATCAACCTCACTAGCAGGTTTACCAAAGACTGTTTCAATGCCCTTCACCTGATTATAAACTTCAGTACCAGTTAATGGTCTATGAGCAACTTCTTCTTCAACCGTCCCATCGAATGCCTTCTTCTTAAACCGATAGGGATGGTCGCGGCTGAGGAGCCTTCGTGTGCGCATATACACATGTTTGCAGCCCTTAAGGTGTGTAGATTTCATGTCATCTAAACAAATCGGGCAAGGTTGTTTTCCTTTAGTCTTATACCCAGATAAGTTCCCATAAGCTGGATAATCGTTCATAGTACAAAAAAGCATGGCACGCAGAGTGAACATCTCATTAGCATACGCATCAAATACTAACACTCCTTCGTTCCACATCTTCTGTAAATCTTCAACAAGCGGCTGAAGGTATACATCTATGTCATTTCCAGGTTGTTTGGGCCCCGATATAAGAAGCGACAACATCATGTACTTGCGTTTCATGCACAACCAAGGAGGCAAGTTTAAACCACTAAAACTACTGGCCATGTCTATGCTGCGAGCTGAGATTGCCAAAAGGGTTCATGCCATCCGTACATAATCCAAGCCTCAGATTCCTATCCTCATTACCAAATGACTTATGCACCCTGTGATAGTTTTCCACTCAGGCGAATCAGCCGGATGCTTGAGCAGACCGTCTTTCTTCCTACGATCTGCATGCCACCTCAAATTCTTCGCATCTCCTTTATTGAGAACATGCGCTTAAATCTAGGTATTATGGGTAGATACCACAACACCTTGGCTGGTGGTCCTTCACTACCTCCAGCTCCTTCACGCTTGTACCTCGACAATCCACAACGTGGACACTCATGTAAATGCTCATACTCATTACGATAAAGCACACAATCGTTAGGACAAGCATGTATCCGCTCGTACTCTAAACCAAAGGACACATCACTTCTTCGCATAATAGTACGACTTTGGCAGTTCATTTCCTTCAGGGAGCATCTCAGCTAAAACTTCCAACAACGATGTGAAACTAGAGTCCGTCCAACCAGCGTTCGACTTAATGTTGAACAGTGTTACCCGCGAAAGTTTGGTGTACTTTGTACAACCTGGATACAACGGCTTTTCAGCAGCCTTAGACATAGACTCAAAAATACGAGGTCGTCTACACGACTGATCTTCAACCTCGTGTATCATCTCGTCTACCCGATCCCTATCATCATCTCCAAATTCATCATCCAAATTCTCATCCCCTAACTCATCATCATCCTTCTTTTTTCCTTCACATACATCATTCTTTAATCCAGAGCTTCCCATATACCTCCCCTGCTCACCATGCCAAACCATACTGGTATTGAGGCCTAAACCCACGGCGAAATACATGCTCCCTAACCACATGTATACTACTAACCTTGCTCACATTTCTACAATCCAAACAAGGACAATAAAAGTCGACTGCTCCAGAGGATGTTTGATATTCTAATGCATTCTACAGAATTCCGAGACCCCATTCACAAACTCAATCGATTCACGACTACCATACATCCAAGTACGATCCATCTCATTCAAGAAGACCACCTCTAATAATTAAACACAACATTCATTATAATGCATCAATCATTATTAAAGTACATACACTCACATATTCAAATCACACACGTATACAACAAGCTAAGATAGTCACATGTTCAATTGTATGCATGCAGCAAAGGTCCTTATCACTCCAACCTAACCCATCCTTGGACGTCTAATCTCACTAGTGAATATATGTCGACTTTCAATTCTAAGGAAAATCCGGCAGCATTTCCCTACAGTTCTCCAAGTACACAATGTAGATAATTGCTTATCTACATATGTACCCAGAGAACAATGTAGAGAAACGATAAGCCAAGATTTTCCTCAGAATTGAAAAGAAGACACACATTCACCACCTAAGTGAGATCAAACGTCCAAGAACAGTCCCAAACCGGGGACTATTCAAGACTTACCCCTAATGAGTAAGTCTTGAACGGGTATCTAGGCTATATGATGATGATTCAAACAACTTTAATTTCATATATAGCTAAATCACATTGCGTTTTCATACAATCTCATATAATAAATATTAATAACTTAATAAATTAACACATACAATTCTCATTATCAAATTAAATCAAACAAAAAAGACAACAAAATTAAACTAGTTACCTCTTAACACCAACGACGAGCAATGAAGAGAAAAGAGATACTTGGAACTTTATTTGCCTTCCTTAGCCTCTTCTCCTACAATTGACAAAATCCACATTGCACATTAATCATTTAATTCAATTAAGAAAAACAAAAGTAACTTAAAAACAAGATTAATTCATAGCTAATTAACCACTCAAATGGTGGAGAAGAGAAGAGAAGAGAAGGGTAGTGGTGATGGTGGAGGTCGCAGCTGCACGTGGTGGGTGGCGCGCAAGGTGGTGGTGGAGCACTGTTGGTGCGCAAACCCATTGTAGTACTCGAATTTTGGTGGGCAGCAGTGGTGGGGCACTCGAATTAGGTCGCGCAATGTGCTTGTCGTGGTGGTGGAGCAATGTGGTGGTCAGTGGTTGATATGATTACTAAACTATGAAGTCTAATAATCAAGTTATGCACTCCAAGATTTCGAACAAACAATCAAACACTCAAACAAGGATGGATATATGAATTTAATAAAGAACACTCCTGAACCTTAATTAAAGACTCTTAAACACCCTTAAAATCACTCCTGAAATTAAGTTGTTTAACACTAAGAACTAATCACTCCTGAAAAGTTATTAATGGTTTTCAATTGCAAGCATACAAGCACACAATTAAAGAAGCTCGAAATTTACTCTAAAATACTCTAAGTTTATTTTATTGATGGTCGAAAACCTATATATATATATAGTACAAGTTTTCCTAAACCTACTAGAACTAGCAAAGCTTAAAAGATAAACCTAATCTTATCTATCTTTATCTTAAGGATCAAGATAAATAATTATCACACGCCTATTACTAATATAATTAGTAAAATAAGACTCCTAATTAGACTTTGATAAGGAATTAGACTCCTAAGTATAATAGGATTCCTTTATCACTTAAACACTTAATTAAAATAAAGCTGAAATTAAAACCCTAATTTACATAGAATCCTTACAGAACTAGAACTCTATATAACGACTTCCATTTCATATCATACTCCCCTTCTTCGAGAAAACTTGTCCTCAAGTTTATTGTGATCCATGAAATCATCCAAATCAAGCGTTTAGCAATATACACCATGAATATGTGGCATCTTTCATCACCCTCTTATGCTGCACAAAACTTTAGGCTTTCCAAATCTTGATTTTTTCCTTGTTGCAGTTTATCCCTCCTAAAAAGAACATGTAAAACTTTGGGAGAATCACGATCATCCACAACACTAGGTACCAACGTTAAAGAAATACTAACTAAAGGCTCATATTTTTGCAAATCAACATTAGGTACCACTACTTCCTCATGAGAAACTTCCAAGTTCGAATCTTTATCCTTAGGACAAGAAAAAGTTTCGATCTTTTCTTCATCCTCAACAATAGGAAGTTGTTGTTTTTCTTCATGTTGTTTCTCTTGACGTTGTTGAACCAAATCATTCAAATCTTTTAGCGTCTCCATTAGTCTAGCCAAGCTTTCTTTTTGTTGCCTCTCAAGTTCCTTACTTCTAGCTTCAATTCTTTGGGCATGTCTTCCAATAGCTAATTCATTTTCATAAAATCTTCTTTCCGTCTTTGTAAGCCTCTTGGTTAATAAGGTTTCAAGAGTATCCAGGCGTGCCTCCTACCTACCCATGTGGTTGCATAACTCAGTCATAGTCCTAGCTAGGTTGTCCATCTCGGACGCCACAGTTAAGTTGTCTTTGATGGTTGTTACTCCTTTCTTGAACTTAAAGAATTGATCTTGGACGTCAAAGATATCATCTTGGACATGAAAGATTGATTCTTGGATGTAAAAAGTGTAATCTTGGATGTATAACCACTTCTTGAACCTTGTTTCGTATCACCCCAACTAAGAACTTCGTAACTTCCTCAAAACAAACCCAAACCTTATGAAATTTTAACACAATCTAGATTTGTATGTTCTAAGATACCAGTTAAAATTTCGTAGCCAAATTCGTTCTCAAGTGCTGGAAAGCCTCATTTTAATATCGCTGTTCTTGATTCCAGCGATTCTTGCACGACTTTAAATAACGGTCTCGAAACTATATCAGACCTTCTCAAAACTTCGTGAAATTTTAACAAAATAAACTGGACAAGATATAGTCCAGTTTAGGATCAAAAATCTTCAAAAACCTCGAAATATTCTGGGAGTTCAAGTCGTTCAAAGATCACCTTAAATTTTTGCGAAACTGCCAGGAATTCACGTCTGATGTCGAGGGGTGTTGCGGCTTCGTCCCTCGTCCAAATTCAATGAAATTTTAACACAACACTCTCATATATGTCTACTTTGTCTCCACCAATTTTCACGCGAAATTTCCTCTTATAGCTCTGATACCACTTGATATGATTATTAAACTATGAAGTCTAATAATCAAGTTATGCACTCCAAGATTTCGAACAAACAATCAAACACTCAAACAGTGATGGATATGAATTTAATCAAGAACACTCCTGAACCTTGATTAAAGACTCTTAAACACCCTTAAAATCACTCCTGAAATTAAGTTGTTTAACACTAAGAACTAATCACTCCTGAAAAAGTTATTAATGGTTTTCAATTACAAGCATACAAGCACACAATTAAAGAAGCTCGAAATTTACTCTAAAATACTCTAAGTTTATTTTATTGATGGCCGAAAACCTATATATATAGTACAAGTTTTCCTAAACCTACTAGAACTAGCAAAGCTTAAAAGATAAACCTAATCTTATCTATCTTTATCTTAAGGATCAAGATAAATAATTATCACACGCCTATTACTAATATAATTACTAAAATAAGACTCCTAATTAGACTTTGATAAGGAATTAGACTCCTAAGTATAATAGGATTCCTTTATCACTTAAATACTTAATTAAAAAAAAGCTGAAATTAAAACCCTAATTTACATAGAATCCTAACAGAACTAGAACTCTATATAACGACTCCCATTTCATATCAGTGGTGGTGGTGGTGGAGCAGTGGAATTAGGTCGCGCTCGTGGTGGTGGTTTTCTCGCTCGTAATTACTCTAAGGGAGGGAAAGAGGGAAATAGATTGCTCTGGATACTGTACATGCGCGCACTAATTCAATCAAAAAAAAAAATTTAACGAAGGGCTGCGCTTGTAACAAAAAGCGCAGCCCTTCTGTTCAGTAAGGCTGCGCTTTTGATGAAAAGCGCGGCCCTTCACTAGTAGGGCTGCGCTTGTAGAAAAAGCGCAGCCCTTCCTGCGTAGCCCTTCCTTTGTTTTCACCTAGTGAATGGTGTACAAATTATGTAGTGAATCACAATCGAAACTCTAATAGATTATTATAACATCAAATAAATGTATTGTTTTACTAATTGTGTAGTGATTGTGATCACAATCAAAACTCTATTACATTATTATAACATCAAATATATGTATTGTTTTACTAATTGTGTAGTGATTGTGATCACAATCGAAACTCTATTAGATTATTATAACTTGTACATGTATTGTTTTAGTAATTGTGTAATAAATCGTAATCGAAACGATATTACAGTGTTATATCCAGCTTATTTTAAAAATTGTTTTATAAGTCACTTGTTTCTTATTACAATACACTTGTTTCTTATGACATTAAACTTGTTTCTTATTGATACACTTGTTTCTTGTTAGAATAAACTTGTTTCTTATTAATACATTTGTTTCTTGTTATAATAAACTTGTTTCTTATTAAAATACACTTGTTTCTTCTTACAGTACACTTGTTTCTTCTTCAAATACACTTGTAGTAAACACAGCCTAAGGAAGAGCGCCACGTGGTATAGATTCTTCTTACAAATGACATAAAAGAGTCGTAATAAAATATTACTAACGAATAATGACATGAATACATTGTATAACAACACTAAACTTGATAAGTTATCTTTTTGATAAGGAACTTGATAAGATTTAGAAAGCAGTGACTAAATTCTTCACATTTTGACCAATTCAACTGAAGTCTTAAATAGTGTTGCCTAGAAAATTGTACCTTGGTACCTGTTGACTGTTGACCAAGTCAACATTCTCTGCAAATATTGCCTTCAAATAGCTAAATACTTACATTTTATTTTTTATATCCAATTGAAGAGCACTCTTATTTCCTTTCTTCTACAAAAAAATCAGCCTATTTTTTCTATGGATCCAGCATTTTTGAAAGATGTGAGAGATATAGTGAGTGCTTCTAAAGAGTTATTAGAGCAATTAGCCGAATATCGTGACAGTATCTACGCATCTGTGCCAAAATTGGAGGAATTCAAAAAAGAAGGAAAATATCCACTCCCTACTATACGTAAAATAACCGACATGGGTAAAGCGATTCGAAGGATGAGTAGTATCAATTTAATATAGAAGTTGATATTATTTGTGTATTTTATGTATTTTGTACTTGTTAATTATCACTAAAAGGTATTTTGACGTGGATTTTTGTTTCTTATGATTATGTTTTTTACTGTTTATGTTATTGTTAGTCCAAGTTATGTCATTATATGAGCAATTACTGTCATCTCTATTCTATATGGGAAGAGATATGGGAAGAGGGGTTGAACTTCATAGAAAAGTAACAATGGTAACAATGGAGGATGGTGTCCTACCCCTCTTCACATGTATAATAGAGATTAATAACTATGCTCCATTTGAGAAAGTCTTGAGACCAGCGTATTTGAATAGGAAATAATAGTGTATTTGAATGAGAAACCAATGTATTGTAAAAAGAAACAAGTTCAGTAACATAAGCAACAAGTGTACTGTAATAAGAAAAAAGTGTATTTTAAGAAGATACAAGTTCTGTGACATAAGAAACAAATTCTGTGACATAAGAAACAAGTTCAGTGACATAAGAAACAAGTTTGGTTTAATAAGAAACAAGTTTGGTTTAATAAGAAACTAGTGTAATTTAATAATAAGCAAGTGCATTTCAAGAAGATACATGTTTTGTGACATAAGAAACAAGTTCAGTGACATAAGAAACAAGTGTAGTTTAATAAGAAACTAGTGTAATTTAATAAGAAACAAGTGTGGTTTAAGAAGATACAAGTTTACTAACAAGTGTAATTTAATAAGAAACAAGTGTAATTTAATAAGCAACAAGTGTATTTTAAGAAGATACAAGTTCATTGACATAAGAAACAAGTTCAGTGACATAAGAAACAAGCGTAATTTAATAAGAAATTAGTGTAATTTAATAAGAAACTAGTGTAATTTAATAAGAAACTAGTGTAATTTAATAAGAAACAAGTGTAATTTATAAGCAACAAGTGTATTTTAAGAAGATACAAGTTCACTGACATAAGAAACAAGTGTATTTACATAAGAAACAAGTTCAGTGACATACGAAACAAGTTCAGTGACATAAGAAACAAACCAGTTGAACATGCATATAATATATAAATGGTTTGCTATGAAATTGTTTACATAATATAAAGGCTTACAAAACTTGTTCAAAACATCTGAAATATTGAAGAGAAGAGAATATATCATTAATATATTAATAAAGATATGTAGTCGTGTGATTAAATGTTTTGTATATTGATCTTCATCATTGGAGTTGTGTGTAAGGTGTCAGATTTTTTAACAAGGCTACAAAAGCCCAGTCCTCACCAAATGGCAAGCCCAGTCCTCACCAAATGGGTACAAAAAAATGGAAGAGACAAGTGGCTCCAACTAAGACAAAACATGGGCTATTTCTTTGAGCTTGTCTCAACATATAACAATATACCAACTCATTTTTCTATATAACAATATGCCAAGAACTCATGCTTGAGAAAAATAATCAAAAGATGAGTGTTAGAGAGAGAAACTCCTCCTTCTCTCTAGCTTTTTGAAAAACTGTGTTATTGTTCCATTGAATCTCAGCGTAAAGCTGAAGCTACGGCAAAGGGTTCAAAGAAGGGTAATGGTAGTAAGAAGACTCATCAATCTAGTAAGAATAAAGGAAAGCAAGATAAGAGTAAGAGAGTACCACAATCAGGTGATGCTAGGAAGCAGAAGAACTTGGATGATATTGAGGATGTTTCAGCTCTAAGTTGGACATCGGAGGATGATGAAGAGGAAGTAGAATCACTTGCGTCTTTGGATGAGGCGGCATCAAATCAGGATAGAGCTAACTTTGAAGCTGGACAGAGTAGAATGGAGAGTTGGGTGGCTTCTATTAGAACTCCACAACGACCGACTAGCAGTGGAATGGTGAATCCCTCTCCTCATCCGATGCAACAACTTGAAAGTAACCCAGGTAATCCTAATCCATGGAGTAAAACGTTATTTGCGAATATTAGGGAGGAGGGTGTTGATTTAACTGTGGGTGGAATTGGGAATCAGAATGAAGGAGATGGAAGTGGGGAGAATGAGATGCTTAAAATTTCAGCTGAAGAGATTCAACCTGAAATAGATTATTGGAAATCTGCAATAGTGTGTTACATACTGGGAGTTAAACCTCCATTCAGGATTGTTGATGGATTCATAAGACGTGTATGGGGTAAATATGGGATTGATAGAGTTTCAATGATGAACAATGGAGTGTTTGTGGTGAGATTTAGGAACAATGAGGATAAAGTGAAGGCAATGGAAGCTGGACCTATTTTATATGACAGGAAGCCAGTCATTATGAAACAATGGTCACCTGAGCTTGATTTGATAGCGGAGGATGTGAAGATTGTCCCAACATGGGTGAGGTTTCCAAGTCTTCCATTGAAATATTGGGGGCAACAGACATTGACAAAACTAGCTAGTAGGATAGGTAAATATATTCGAACAGATAGAGCTACAGCTCAAAAAGAAATTTTAGAATATGCAAGAGTGCTTGTGGAGGTGAAAGTAGACCAGGAATTTCCAAAGGAGATAGTGTTCATGAATGAACAGGCGAAGATGACAGCACAACAAGTAATATATGAATGTAAACCTATTTTTGTGATGATTGCAAAGGAATAGGACACAACAAGGAAGAATGTAGGCAAAAAAGGTTTGAGGTTGCGACAAAGAAGATCAAACCTAAGCAGATCTGGGTGAGAAGACAGAGCCAAGATGTGGAGAGGGAAGGGTCTATAGTACAGCAGCCTAATGTGATGCAGGTGGAGAACCAGCAGGAGGAGCCTAAGGGGCAACAGAGGAAGGAAACAAGGGAGGGGCATAACAAATAACATCTCTCTGATCTGGGTACAATAGAGGAAGAAGTAAATGATCAGGAGGTCCTGGAGAGGGAGCAGGATAAGGAAGCTCCAGCAACTTCAACAACAGCTGCTCCTGAGAAAGGACAAGGTACAATGTCGGTAGAGGGGGACCAACTACCTCCAAATGGATAGTCTAGCATTCTGGAATGTGAGAGGACTGAATAGTCCTCTGAAACACAGTGATGTGAGAATGTTTCTCAATCACAATAATGTTGGGTTGTGTGGATTGTTGGAAACTAGGGTGAGGAAAAGTAATTTTGTAAATGATAAACTAGGGTGTGTGTGCAAGTTGGAGTATTGTGACTAATTACCAAAGTCATCAGGGTGGTAGGATATGGTTGATATGGTGTCCTAGTAAGTTTGAGGTAGATATCCTTGAATGTAATGCTCGGTATATTCATGGAAAGATTCTACACAAAGCTACTGGGAAGAAGTTCAGTCTTACTGTGATATATGGGTTTAATGATGCTAAAGAAAAGGAGAGCTTATGGAATGGGTTGATAACTATTCACAAAAGAATGAAGGGTCCATGGATAATAGGTGGAGATTTCAATAATGTTCTTAATCTCAATGAGAGAATAGGATCAGCTGTCATGTTAGAGGAGGTGATGAAATTTAGAGAATGTATGAGGGAGTGTGGGCTGAGTGATCACTGTACTACTGGCCCTTTCTTCACATGGAGGAATAATCAGGAGGGAGATAATAGAGTATGCTCAAAAATAGATAGAGTGATGGCAAATGAAGAGTGGGGCAAAGAATTTGAGAATGCTCTTGCATGTTTTTGCCAGAGACAGTGTCTGATCATAATCCTTGTGTGGTTTAGCTGGATAAAGAAGTTACTAAAAGACCTAGATCTTTTAGGTTTTTTAACATGTGGACTAAAGCTCCTGAGTTTTTAAACACTATACAAGAAGCCTGGCAACAGAGGACTAATGGAGTGCCTATGTTTAAGGTGGTTACTAGATTGAAGCAGTTGAAGAAAGGATTGAAGGTGCTGAATAAGGATCGTTATTCAAACATAGAACAAGCTGTTGATGAGGCTAGAATTATGCTGGTGGAAGCTCAAATACAATTACACAAGGAGCCTATGCACATTAACTTACAGCAAATAGAAGCTGAAGCTAGGAGGAATTACATGGAGAAGCATGAAGCTAGAATGAGCTTCATTAAACAAAAAGTGAAGCAAGATTGGATTAGTAGTGGGGATCAGAATAGTAGATACTTCCACTCTTGCCTGAGAAAGAGAAGACTGCAGAACCAGATTTGTAGAATACAAGATAAGAATGGGGTGTGGAAGGAGAAGCAGGAGGATATTGAAGAGGCTTTTATTCAGTACTATAAGGAGCTACTGGGTAGCACTTATATTACTGGGACTAAGGTCAGTAAGACAATCATCAAAGAAGGACCTATGTTAGATGATACACAGAGGCAGGGTTGTGTGAGAGATTTACTAAGGAGGATGTGAAAAGTGCACTATGGGCCATTGATGAAAACAAAAGTCCAGGTCCTGATGGTTATAACAGCAAATTCTTCAAGGAAGCTTGGTCATGCATAGGGGAAGATGTAAGTCAAGCTATTCTTAATTTTTTTCAAACTGGAAAAATGCTGAAACAAATCAATGCAACAAATTTGTATCTTATTCCTAAGATAGAACAACCTAGCAATGTTTCTCAATTTAGACCTATTGCTTGTTGTAATGTCTTATATAAGATTATCTCAAAAATGATATGTAGTAGGTTAAAGGTAGTGTTACCTAGCCTTGTGGATGAGGTGCAAAGTGCATTTGTAGAAAACATGAAGATCATGCATAATATCTTAATCTGTCAGGATATGCTCAAGCACTACAAGAGAAAGAATCAACCAGCAAGATGTACTCTAAAGGTGGATTTGAAGAAAGCATATGATTCCCTCAGTTGGGAGTTCATTCATGGACTGTTAGAGGGCCTCAACTTCCCTCAACAGTTTGTGAAGTAGATCATGGAATGCATAACTAGCCCTTCCTTTTCACTAACCATAAATGGTTATACTTGTGGCTACTTTGCAGGCAAAAGAGGGCTAAGGCAGGGAGATCCATTATCTCCTCTGTTATTTGTATTAGCTATGGAATATTTTACTAGAATCATGAAAAAGATGTGTAAAAAAGAGATGTTTAATTTCCATTATCATTGTAAACAGCTTAGATTAACACACCTAATTTTTGCTGATGACCTTATGTTGTTTAGTAAGGGGGAAGTTAAATCAGTTGTAATGCTTGTGAGATCTCTTAAAGCATTTGCTAGAGCATCTGGATTGGAAGCAAGTCCGGAAAAATCAGCAATATACTATGGCAATATGAAGGAGGAAGTGCAAATAAGGATATTTCAAATGACAAAGATCAGTAAGGGTGAGTTCCCATTCAGATATTTGGGTGTGCCTATCACCTCAAAGAGGATTAGTAGAGCTGATTGTGATGTGCTGATTGACAATATTATGAAGAGAATTATGTGTTGGAGTACAAGGCACTTATCCTATGCAGCTAGAGGGGTACTAGTGAATGCTGTCCTAATGAGCCTTCACCTTTACTGGGCTCAGGTCTTCTTGCTGCCTAGAAGTGTGATGCAAAAGATTACTCAATTATGTAAAGCTTTTTTATGGGAAGGAAAAACTGTTCTGAATAGAAGCTTGCATGGGAGTTCATTTGCAGACCTACGAAATATGGTGGCTTAGGTGTGCAGGATTGCCAAGTTTGGAATGAAGCTGCAATAGGGAAGTATGTATGGCAAGTGGCTCAGAAAGAAGATGTTCTTTGGATAAAATGGGTTCACAACATTTACATCAAAGATGGGAATATATGGGAGTACAAAGCTCCTGAGAATGCTAGCTGGGTTTGGAAAACTATCTGTAAAATGAAAGACAAATTCAAGGCAGCTTATAATGGCACTCAATGGAAGGATGGATCGAAGAAATACACCATAAGGGAGGGATATCAATGGTTGAAAGGGCAACAGATAGATGTGGAATGGCATAGATGGGTATGGAGCAGCTTCAATCAGCCTAAACATGCCTTCATTTCATGGATGGCTATGTTAGGAAAATTGAAGACTAAGGATAGGATGTATAAGATTGGAGTATGTGCTGATGATCTGTGCCTCTTATGTGGACAAGACACTGAAACATGTTCTCATTTGTTTTTTCAATGTCCTGTAAGTAGCATCATATGTCAAGGGGTTATGAGATGAATAGGAGTGAAAAAATACCCCCAGGAAAACCTATACACGAGCTGGAAGAGATGGGGAAGGAAATTCAGAAGGAAGAAACAACAGCAGGTGAGCTATGCTGTATTGGCTGCTCTGGTATACTACATATGGAGATGTAGGAATCATGCACTATGGAAGGAGTCTATTAGAAGACCTGAATTGGTGATCAGAGAGATTCAAAATGAAGTTTTAATAAAAGTGCAAACATGTATAGACATGAAATGGTCGAGTGAAGATAGGACCTGGATACAAAATTTACAGCTGTGAATGATGATGTGTAGTTAGAAATTGAGTTGTTGCTCAATAGGTTGTATAAATTCTGAGGACCCTGTTTTGGGTTTCTTTTTGGTAATATATTGCTTACATTTTTGCCAAAAAAAAAACTCTCCCCTAAGCCAGACCATATGCCAAGACCTTCATAATCGCTCTCTGAATTGCAAGCTTCTTAATCATCAACCTAACCAAAAATGACAAATATCAACCCAATTAGTATATATACCCAGCAAATTTCAACCCATGCATAGCAACATTGAAATAGATAGTCAATACCTTGCCATCTTTGTTCCCCGCCTTCTATTTTTTGGATCGTTGCCCCTTCTCGATGCATGAAGGGAATCGAACTGAGCGCGATCCTTTACGTGCCTTCCGAAGGGGGTCCTTCGCGCCTTCCTGCATGTTTACCGAACCAGGAGTAACATCTTGTCTAATTGTATTGCTACCCACAGATGAAGGAGTGCCTTTTGTCGGTCGATCCAATACTAGTAATCTTCAATGCCCTCCTCTCATTTATACGATCATCAAGCAACTTAAGTGCTTGCACTACTACGTCAACTTCACCCTAATGAGCCGCCTTCAAGCAAATGAGGTCGAATACGACCATCATCTTATCATAACACATTACCTCTTCAGTTTTGGACGGATCATGATACGCCACTTTTATCATGGTATGTTTTCGAATGACATCCTTCCTCCACCGATCAAGAATGTATTGTGAGGGAATTTCTTTTATGTTCAAAACATCATACAAATTAATGATGTGCCTACACAAAATACCATGACACTCAAACATCTTACATTCACAACATGCCAACAACGTACCAAAGTCAATTTTCACCCGATAGTTCCTTCTCTTATTCGTAGGTACCTCCTTCTTAGTATCCTTGCATATAACCCATATCCTATCTACAAATGTGTGCTCCTCTATCTTGTGTGCTAACTTTTGAACCCCTCTCCAATGGACATACAACATTTTAAGACACCCCGCTTGCACTTCCTTCAACTTACCATCTGTGTATAGTTTTTGAAACACAACATCGGTCTTACAATCTGTAGCAAGTTGTCTTACATACCTATAACTATTTGCGTCTGCAGCTTTCTCAGAATTTGCCCCTACTCTCCATAGCATTGCAGTATTATTCGGCAAAATCACACAGCTTGGTACTCTTGTGCACATAACCGTCAAAAAAAATATTTATACTTTCTGAACGTTGTGTCGTCTTCATACCAGCCAAAAATAAGTGCTTCATATAAGTCGGAGCCCACATCATCATCTCCTTATACAAACCTACATTACTACAATATTAAACAAACTCAACAAACAATTACCCTTTAAAAACAATTACCTACTAATTCCTCCACTATAATTACGTACCATGTATTTCACCAAATATTCATATACATTACAACATCTCACCACCAATTATGTAGAATCATATACTACATCATCTCACCACGAATTACGTAACAAACCAGATGCTACTAATTTTATGATAATCATCAAACTACCCAATCCATCAAATTATAGAAACTTGTCAACCAAAACTACCAACAAAATTTAATGTGATTTTATAAAACAGGCTATGCTAAATAAAATATGCTATGCTAAAAAAACGAGGAATTATAAAGTATACTAAAGTAAGCATTCATATATAATCACCTTCAAGCCACTTATCTTCCTCGAGTCCGTATTTTGATATTGCAACACACCATTCAACCTCAAATTCTTCACCCGACACACTGTCGTATATGGCATCAAGAAGTACACGTTTGAACTCCTTATAAAGCTCATACTTACCCAACTTTTTACCAAACTTCATAAGAATGTGCCATAAACACTAACGGTGCCATTTCCCCGGCATAGCATTCACCAATGCCTTCCTCATCGCAGCATCTTGATCGGTAAGAAAACAATTAGGCGCTTTACCACACATACACTTCACCCAAGTACTAAAGATCCAAGTATAAGTTTTAGCATCCTCGTGAGATATTAAAGCACATCCTAGTAATATACTTTGACCATGGTGATTTACTCTGACAAAATTAGCAAAAGGAAGTGCATAATCATTAGTTAGGTATGTAGAGTCAAAACATACAACGTCCCCAAGATACTCATAAGCTGCACGACTTCTCGCATCAACCCACAAGACATCTTTCATGTTACCTTCATCATCCAAACGATGCATGTGAAAGAATTCTTGGTTATCATCAGTCTTTTGTGAAAATAACTCAACATGGCATTAGCATCTTTGTCCTTAAATTTCAATCTACGCTCCTTTGCTACTATGTTACGCAAGTCCCTCTCAGTTATGGGCATATTCTCGAGTCCATTCCTATCCGTAGCAATGGATTTGTGGATCTGTGATATCCTCACACCAGCCACATGATCATTAAACAACTTCCTCCGCACAACACAACTAACTTGTTCTTGTCGAAATTTGCTTAGGTTTCTAACCTTGCTAGGTGTAGGATTATGATTTTCATGTTTCAGTATTGCTTTCCTTATTTCCCATAACCCTTCTTCATTTACACTAGCATATATCATCACAGGACAATTGCACTTTTTCATCTTCCTACTAGATATGTCCACACCTTTTTTCCCCACTGTTACTCGCTTACCATCTACCCTTCGCCTGATGTTTGGTTGACCTTCACACTCAAATCTTCACGTATAATTACGCCAAACCTTCAACTTCCCTTTCGTTTGCTTACTACCACCACCTGACCTAAGAACACCAAAACCCTCTTGTTTCCTGTATTTCACAAAGCAATCCTCAATTTCATCCCATGAACCAAATACCATACCAACATTAGGAACAACAACCTTATTATTTGATGTTAATGATCCACTTACACAATCCTCAACAATGTTCTCCTCATTGCCAAATTCAACTAACTGGGCTGACTCCAAATCTATGTCAGGCACTTCCTCATTCAAATCAAAGTGTATTTTTTTCCTTACTCGTTGAAATACAATTACATTTATGAATTCTCTTATATTAGACAAACATAATGCTAAAATACATTTCCATTGCAAATAATAATTAATTTATACATTTCCATTCCAATAAAAAAATTCATATTCATACATTTAACTGTTGTATTATAATATCCATGACAACTTATTTAACTTAACCATGTGTGTATAATTGTTTTGCACTTACACACGATGAAAACATATTATTTTTATATTGAAACAAGTTTTTCATTAAAAGTCAACTGTTGTTTGGTTTGCGACAAGTGTTTTTAATATCCTACAAGTGTTTGTAGATAAAAAACAACTGTCATTTCGTTTGCAACAAGTGTTTTATTACACATTTTTTTAATAACCAATATCTAAACATTAATATGGCGCAATAAAATTATCTCTTTGCAACTACAATTTACTGTCAACTGGGTATCTCTTTGCAGCAGCCATAAATGATTCTTCTTTGCAACTAGAATTTTTCTAAACATTCTCTTCATTTATGAAAACATATTTATTACTAAAGTCACTTTTAACATATTTATTACACTTCTTTCTCATTTTTCCACTAAAATATTTATTATATAAAAGTTTTGTTCATATTTATTACAATTACTTTTAATATATTTATTACATCTTTTTCCTGATTTTTTAGCCATATTATTACAAGATACAAACAATTTTATTATATAAATGTTTTACATGTTCATGATTTGGTGTGCTAAATTCAACTTCATCAGCCATCTCTCCAAGCTTCTTCACATTCGTTTTTTTCGTCTTTTGCTTTGTTTATTTTTACAGATTTTTTGGCCGACTTTTTACTCTGTTTTCTTTTACTCTCTGTTTTTTTTTTTTAATAAAAATAAACTGCCCAATTTCTAACGGGTCTTTTAATGTTCCTTTTGTCCAACTTTTGTCCAACTTTTCTACCTCCAATGTGTCAAATCATCCCATCAGTTCAACAAAACAATGCTTTTTCATTTTTCCTCATCCAACTTTTTAGGATACTCCTTTGTAAATTTTATTTTGCAATTTAATCCTTGCTATGGTCCATTTGGCCCATAGCTGCTATGGTTTTATCATTCCTCATAAGACTATATAGCTTTAAATTAATAAGCAGCATGATCGATTACCTAATTGCCTCCTGCCATTCACAGCATGCTGAATCTCCAAAATAAGCAACATGATCAGTAACTTGTCATGACTATCATCAGTATGACGGTCAGATCTATAGCAAAAGAGAAAATCTGAACATTATTATTGTTCGCAGCTTTCTAGCAATCTGTAATGAAGGGCCTTGGAATAGACACTTTGATTGTGCTTGTATGTATGTCTATAGCTAGATCTAGATTAACAACAGAAGATCCTGACATTAAAGTTTTTCTTTCCTGATTGGTTATTCATCTGTTTTCCTGACTTGATATTCATCTGTTTTCTGCTACCTTTCACTATACAACCTAGTATCTGGAATTGTAAATTGAATAGCCTGGCAGATTTTACCACTCACCACTGGAAGAATATAGTTATTGCTTGAATGATTGGTTATCATATCAGTCTCAGACTGCACTAGAAAAAAAGGGAAGAGTAAAAAGGCAGAATGTCAATTAACATTTTTTCTGTAGGAATACATGCTTCTCGACTCAATATACAGTCAACGGAATGCATATAACAGATGTTCTGAATAAACGTGAATCCTTTCGAGTCAACCAATTAATAAATACATAAAATGTGTTTCTACACCACCAATAAGTTCTGTGAAGTGTGAAGTATAACTTCAAGCTCTTTTAACAGACTAAAGAAATACATTTTTTAGTAGTCAATACTAGAAGATGTTCTCATATTTTATCAAGAAAAGAGTCCGAGTTATTTTCACCAAATACCTGATAGTTTCAGTATATATGAGACTCTTGACCTCAAAAGATGCCGAATGGACATGATATTTGATTATTGCAACCAACTTTTTCATCCTATCCAGACAACACAATGGCATGACTTCTGAGCCATGGACACAACTGTATGGGTATAACCCAAGTATGTTAGCGGACCAACATGGCGAGTCCACGAACATTAGTGAGGACGTGAGCACGACGAACGTCGTCCACAACTCTAAGAAGTCAGTTCACCAACGGGGTCCGACAACGTTGGCGGTCGCCTGATAAGACAAAGGTATGTGAGTCTTCTCACTTATCAAGTGCGTCATATCCATACACGTGTCAAAGGATTATACACCCTGTTAGAGGAATAATACTTTTATAAATACCCCCACTAGTACTATTTTGCATGTACACTCTCTCTCATACTAAAAATAACTTATCTATCTCTCTCTAAGTTCTCTATCTAAATCCTAGTTGGACAAACACTGACTTGAGCGTCGGACGGGGTTACCTCGCATCCCCCCGAGGGTAGCTCACGTTTGCTTATTGTGCAGCTGTTCAACAAAGGACAGTATCCCCCAAATCTTTGGCGGACTTCTCTTAAGGTCGTGAACCGTTTAAACACCGAAACAACTTGGCGCTAGAAGGAGGGGACTTCCCATCTTTGTGAATGCTAACATGGAAAGAGCAAGCAATGATGGACGTGGTCCAGAAGGATTCGAAATTGGTCAATGGTCTACTTAGCCCCCTATTACCGAACCTATCAGAGCACCCCAGTTCTCAACTAGAGGAATCCGGAACGAGCAAGAAACTTTTGAGAACAATGTATCTCAGGTCAACATTGGTGGCGGATTATTCAGCCTGAATCAACTCAGTCAATTCTCCCCTGAGCAGCTACAAACTGTAGCGTCTTTTATCCAAATGTTGCAAACTGGTACTCAGCCTAACGACACCCCTACTCCTAATGCCAGGGTTGGCCAAGTTCGTAGGCGGATGCCAGCTATGACCGTTTGCAATGCTGAAAGCACCCCGCTAAGGAGAATGCGGACCTTTTCTCAAGAGGGACGCCAGATAGAAAGACAGATCGAAGACCTAGAGTATGAAGAAGCAATCCTAAAAACTGAGGAACTCAACAACTTAGAGGATGATAGTCAAATTCGTTCCCACCGTGAGTACAACACCAATGGTGCTACTAACTATTCGGCTGGCGGACAATTGCTAATTAAACCCAGACTCTCCCAATTCATACCAGAAATCCTGAATCACCCAATGTCGAGAATCAAAATGCCATCATGTAAATATGACGGCGCTCAGATCCCGACGATCATATCGCGATATATGAAGGGCACATATTGTTGAACACTCAGGTGGATGCCATCTGGTGCAAGGTATTCCCATCTACGTACTTTGACCGGAATTGCTCAGACATATTTCAAAAGTTTGAAGCCAAGTATTATCTCTGTCCTCTACATTCAGTACTCATTTCGTAAGCAATAGGCGCCGCGAGCGCACTACGGGCGAGCTACTCTCTGTTAAACAAGGAGAAACAGATAGTCTTCGCGCCTTCATTGGTCGTTTCAATGTGGAAGCGGTTTCCATCCCGCAGCTCCAACAGGATGTGGCCGTCTTAGCCTTGATGACGGGGCTGAGAGAGGGATCGGCCATCAGAAGTTACCTGGGCCGTAAAAGCTTCACGTCCCTAGGGCCTGTGCTGGGAAAGGCGAATGACTTCATCAGGGGTGAGGAGTTCGATAAGGCCGCGAGCAGTCAACATCGCGAGTCTAAAAAGAGGAAAAAAGAGAAACATAGAAAAGACAATGGACTTAAAGGTCAGGATCAACCTAGTGACTCTCCTAAGGGAAAACGCGGACGTCTTCGCGTTCTCAGCGGATGACACTAGTAGTAAAAGGACGATTTGCATCGCCCCATTTGCGCCGAGTGCGACGCAAAACATCCTTGCATAAGCACCAGATAGGAGCTATATGTGTTGTACCCTATCGATGTGCGACGCATATAGCTCATGTGCGTCGGACATTGAAGCCCATCTGACGCACATCGTTAAGCCATATCTGTGTCGCACTTTACTAAAGTGCATTGCAAAAGGCTAATCTGCGTGGGACCCCTTGGCCCATCCGACACAGATCAGCCCAAAAGCCCAAGAACCCCTTGCGCCTCTTAAATTTTTTTGGTCTCTCTTAGGGGGTCACTCTCACCCTCAAACCCTAAAAAACTCTAGCCTCAAACTCTCTCCCTCTCGCAAAAGCACAATGCACACGATCCCCAATATCGCAAAAACTAATTAGTGAAACGATTGCTTAATTATCGTTGTCACAAGGTTTTTGGGATAAACTCGCTACAATTTTGATGTAGTATAAGTTATTGGGTGACCCTCCAAGTTAAAGATAATGACTTCGAAGAACTAAATCCAAGCATTAGCTTAATCGATTTAAGCAAAACTAAGCATTTGTATTTGATAATTAGATATAATAACTAAATGTAAGTATTAAAAAAATTGATTTAAGCAAAATGGTGGTTTTATAAAACCAACACCTTCTAAACATTATCATATTTTTGGAGCTAAGTTAGCAAAATTTGCTTAGTGAAAGAGTTGCCTAATTATTATTTGCATGTAATATATATTATTCCAGGTTGCTTGTGATACATATCGCATTTTATTTACTATATTGTTTTTTCATTAAATGTTTGATTTCAGAGTTTTGAGATTGATTTCGCACCTATAATCATCTCTTATTGTAGGAATCTATAAGTACTATAAAGCAGAATTTCATGAATCTAATTCATAAGCACTTAAATCAGGATCACATGCATATACAATTAGGGATCACATAAGTTTAGAAATAACCTTTGTAGCGTGATTTCCACAAAGCTTGAATAACTCGGATTGAGAATCTCAGATGTGATTCCTCTACTTAGTCCACCAACCCGATCAACACTCCACCAATGCTAGTTGGAAAGGAAGAAAACTTCTTCTTGTTTTTGGAGTTAACGTGACTTTTGAAGAGAGAGAATAGGAGAGAGAATAATAATAAGATAAAGAATGATTTTCTTTTCTGCCTAACCCAAATATATAAAAGTATTTAGGTCAGATTCTCTCCTTTTCCCTCTCTGGCCGGCCACCCTGGGCCCTCTTGGGCTCTAGGTTTCTTTTGTTGATCCAAGTTTAATGTGTGACCTTGTAGGATCCGTTACATTGGCTTGGGTTTATTTATTTACTAATCCGAAGTTCTATAGCTTTCTCTAGCAAGACGTATAGACGACCCAATATAACGAACTTATTATCTCTATAATACGATCCATTATAATTAGTAATTGCATTTAAGTCGAGGACATAAATCCTTCAATCTCCCACTTGTCCGAGACGAGTGTGCAATGTTTTTATTCCTCAAGTCTCTTAATGTCTTAATTTGATAGTATGATCATATTTCTATATCATCCATACTAGCTTTCAAATTATTCCTTGAAATCCGAGTTCAAATTGTCAACAAATGATCATCGAATGATCCATTTGAGCACGGCCATGCATTTTCAATTTTTCACTCTTCAAGGGGCCAAGACACCTATCCTATCTCATATAGGAGGACTTTTCCAATCTTGTAGTAACCAATACTCCCACTCAACTTTTAGCACAACCTGAATGCTGCCTTTATAGTCCCCTTTTACGGCATGACGTTTGACAGTATCAAAGCTATACTAATCATTGGGCAAAGTAATGTTCTACTCATGTCTCAGGAATCTACTAATATAATTTCGAAGTTACAAAACTTCTAAGTAGGTCAAGTTCGACTATGTATCAACTATACATATTCCATATGATTGATTAAACATCTCTATGTTTCCATAGCCCATGAAACGGCGCTATCAATCAATCTTATATGCTAATCCCTTTAATAAGTCATTTATGTCCAGTTTAATGACTTAGATTAGGAACTTTAATATTCTATGAATTCTGTTCACTTATGGTGTTTCATTCATCAAATCACATATTTGACAAAACCATAGAATTCAAGATATATTTTGGACATTTTATTTAATACCAAACCAAAATTAAATAAGACAAAATTTATTATATAAACATAAATAGCAAAACCATGTCTTTACATTGTAATAAGTTTCTCTAAACCTAGTACAATCTAAAGCCACTCTAACATTTGCTTCAAGCCTATAGCCCTAGCGTGACACTCATGCTTGGGTTGAGGTAGCGGTTTAGTTAGCGGATCAGCCACGTTCTCATCCGTATGAACTTTGCAGATTCTGACATCCTTCCTGTCAACTATCTCTCGAATGAGTGATACTTCCTCATCACATGCTTGGACTTGTTATGTGACCTTGGTCTTTGCTTGCGCAATAGCACCATTGTTGTCACAAAACAACTCAATTCCTTCCAGAACACTAGTACGATATCCAGCTCTGTCAAGAATTTCTTTATCCAAACTGCTTCCTTAGCTGCTTCAACTGCTGCTAAATATTCTGATTCTGTCGTAGAGTCTGCTACAGTGCTTTGCTTTGAGCTCTTCCAGCTCACTGCTCCTCCATTCAGACGAAAGACATACCCTGACTGAGAGCGGTAGTCATCTTTGTCGGTTTGGAAGCTTGCATCCGTGTAACCTTCAACAACCAACTCACTTTGTCCCCCATATACTAAGAACATGCCTTTAGTCCTCCTTAAGTACTTAAGGATGCTCTTAGCTGCAGTCCAGTGTGCTTCTCCTGGATTTGCTTGGAACCTGCTACACATGCTCAAGGCATATGCAACATCAGGTCGAGTACTTATCATGGCATACATAATAGACCCTATAGCCGAAGCATAAGGAATGCTACTCATTCGCTTTAACTCATCAGGCTCAGTCGGGCACTGACTCTTGCTAAGCGATATGCCATGTGACATGGGAACGAAACCTCTCTTCGAGTTTTCCATGTTGAACCTTGTAAGAACCTTATCAATATAAGTTTCTTGACTTAGCCCAATCATCCTTCGAGACCTATCTCTATGGATTTTGATTCCCAGTATGTACTCAGCTTCTCCAAGGTCCTTCATAGAGAAACAACTTTTAACCATTCCTTGACTGACTCAAGCATTGGTATGTCGTTTCCCATGATTAGTATGTCATCTACATACAGAACCAAGAAGACTAAGCTGCTCCCACTAAACTTCTTGTAAACACAAGACTTTTCTTCGCTTTTGATGAAACCAAATTGTTTGATTGCCTCATCAAACCGAAGATTCCAGCTCCGAGATGCCTGCTTCAATCCATAAATGGATCTCTGAAGCTTGCAAACCCTTTTAGGATTTTCTGGATCTTCAAAACCTTCAGGTTGTGTCATGTACACATCCTCATTCAAGAACCCATTCAAGAATGCGGTTTTGACATCCATCTGCCAAATTTCGTAATCGAAAATGCAGCAATCGCTAAAAGTATCCGAATTGATTTAAGCATTGCTACTGGAGAAAAGGTCTCATCATAGTCTATACCATGAACTTGTCTGAATCCTTTTGCAACCAGTCTTGCTTTGTAGACATAGACATTTCCATCTTTGTCTGTTTTCAATTTGAACACCCACTTGCATCCAATAGGGTTAACCCCACAGGCAAGTCAACCAGTGTCCAAACTTTATTCTCAGACATGGAGTCTAACTCGGATTTCATGGCCTCAAGCCATTTCTCAGAGTCTGGGCTCGTCAAAGCTTGTTTGTAGGTAGTAGGTTCTGAATTTTCCAAAATCATAATTTCAGAATTCTCAGTCATTAGGAAATCAACCAACCTTTTGTTTGGAATCCTTGGTCTACTAGACCTACGCGGGGTCTGAGCATCAAGAGAAACGTTCTCTTCAACAGTTTGAAGATTTTCGCTTGATTCAACTTCGAATGGGACGGTAGGAGGTTCATGCGTTGAATACGTTATCTCCTCAACATGACTTTCGTCTTGTTGGGCCGTCTCTGACATGGTGTGAGCCACGTCCAGTTGTTGCTCATCTCGAATTTCTTCGAGTGTTATTTTACTCCCACTTGTCTTTCTAGAAACAAATTCCTTTTCAAGAAAGACACCATCACGAGCAACAAACACTTTGTTCTCTTGACGGTTATAGAAGTAATAACCCCTTGTCTCTTTTGGATACCCCACAAAGAGACATTTATCTGACTTGGGTGCGAGTTTGTCTGATAGTAACCGCTTTACATAGACCTCGCATCCCCGGTTTTAAGAAAAGACAAGTTTGGAGGTTTTCCATTCCATAACTCATATGGAGTCTTTTCTACAGCCTTTGACGGGCTCCTATTTAGTGTGTGTGCAGCAGTTTCGAGAGCGTATCCCCAAAAAGAAATCGGTAGATCAGCAAGACTCATCATAGATCGAACCATATCTAGTAATGTTCGATTCCTCCTTTCAGATACACCATTTAACTGTGGTGTTCCTGGTGGAGTTAATTGTGAAAGAATTCCACAATCCTTTAGATGATCATCAAACTCTTGGCTCAAATATTCACCACCACGATCGGATCGTAGTGCTTTTATTGTCTTACCAAGTTGATTCTGTACTTCATTTTGGAACTCTTTGAATCTATCAAAAGATTCCGACTTATGTTTCATCAAGTAAATATAGCCATATCTACTCAAATCATCAGTGAAGGTGATGAAGTAATTAAACCCTCCCTTGCCTTTGTGCTCATAGGACCACATACATCTGTATGTATGAGTCCTAAAAGATCGCTGGCCCTTTCACCTTTTCCAGTAAATGGTGATTTTGTCATCTTACCCATTAAGCATGATTCACATACATCAAATGATTCGAAATCAAATGATGGAATTATACCGTCCTTTTGTAACTTGTGAATGCGCTTTTGGTTTATATGACCCATTCGGCAATGCCAAATATAGGTTAGGTTAGAATCATTTGATTTCTTTTCTTGCTATCTATGTTATAGACTTGTAATGATTTATCAAGCACATATAAACCATTTATCAAATTAGCTCTGGCATAGAACATATTATTGTAAGAAATGGAACAACATTTGTTCTTTATTTCAAAGCAAAAACCTTCAGAATCCAAAACTGAAACCGAAATTATGTTCTTAGTTATTGTAGGAACGAAATAACAATTATTTAATTCTAAAATAAGCCCAGATGGCAAGTGTAGACTATAGCTCCCGACGGCAAGTGCAGCAACTCGTGCTCCATTTCCAACGCGTAGCTCTACCTCGCCTTTTGCCACTTCCTACTTCTTTTTAGTCCCTGCACATCATTAACTATGTGAGAACCACAACCGGTATCAAATACCCATAAAGAAGTAGAAGTCAAATTGATTTCTATAACATATATACCTGAAGTAGAAGCCCCAGACTTCTTTATTTCCTCCAAGTATATCGGGCAGTTCCTCTTCCAGTGTCCAATCTTGTGACAGTGGAAGCACTTGCTTTCCGCAGCAACCTTGGGCTTGGCGGTTGGCTTAGGTTTTTCAGCGACAGTGGCAACTTGCTTGCCTTTGTCCTTCTTTCCTGCCCATTTTTTTTGAAACCCTTTCCCTTTTGAACCAACAGAACCTCTTTCTTTGGTTCAACCTTAGGGATGTTCCTTTCAGCATTGACCAACAATCCATGCAGCTCTTGCAAAGTCTTTTCAGACTCATTCATATTGTAGGTCATTCTGAACTGATTAAACTATCAGGAGTGAGTGGAGAATAATGTCAGTAGCCAACTCGAGCCTATAAGTGAACCCAAGTCTTTCCATGTTTTCGAAAAGACCCATCATTTCGAACACATGGGGCCAACAGCTTGACCCGGCTTCAAGTGACATTCAAGATCTCCCTTTAGTCTCATACCGCTCAACTCGGGCCTGAGTTTTAAACATGGCCCGCAGCTCTTGCATGATCGTGTAGGCATCCTTGGTTTCGAACCTCTTTTGGAGGTTCGGCTCCATGGCTGCTACCATCAAACAAGTGATTGGTATAGACTTATCACTAGCTTTTTTGCACGACGTTTTTCAGCGTCAGTTGATTCATCAGTTATTACAGGAAGCGGGGTATCTAAGACGTCCTCTCGACCCTCAAACCTCAGAACGAGTCTTAAGGTCCTTTCCCAATTAAGGAAATTTTCACCATTCAGTCTGTCCTTTTCCAGAAAAGGACGAATGTTGAAACCGGAGTTGTTGTTGTGTTATTAGACATGATATCTACAGACAGAAAAATAAGGCAAAGTTCAATTTTATGTTTATAAAGCAACCTAAAACATGTAAAAGTTTCTAGGTTGACCACCTATTCAAAATTAAAGTCCCCTATGAATAAGTGTTTACAAGATCCTATCAACATGTAACACTAAGCAGACGGAGGCCTTATCTTAACGTTACATTATCAAGGTAAGTAAACTCTTTTACTAATTATAACACTTTATAACTCTTGTTTAGATGGATAAACATCGCATGTTTAACTATCTCTTGCTTCAAAATTCAAAACGCTTTTGATAATTTTGTTAAGGACAACCAAACTAAGTTGTAAAATTCGCAATTTTACCTTATATCCCAAAATTAATGATAACACCCTGCGGAGGCATGACCTATTACTATAAGGGTTTTATAAGTTCTTTATGTTTGGAAAAGCAAACCTTAATATTTACGGGGCCTAAGTTTATTATGTTGTTATGAATTAGTGAACTCTAGCGCATCAACAACATACAATAAACTTATAAAGAATAATAAAATGCGAAAATAAAATGAGCTAGTATGGTCCCTAATCCTAAGAACTAATCATCAATGGCTCCCGCTTGGACTCTTCATGGATCTCCATCCACCTTTTCCATGGGCCTTCTCTTGATGGCTCTTCTTTGGATTACATAAGTATCAAAATAATTTAAATAATAACTAAATTAAATAAATTACAAAAATACTTAACGATACGCAGATCGTATTTAAAATTACAAGAATACATCACGATACGCAGATCGTATTTTCTATCTTAATTTGGGCCATACTAGTCATACATAGCAAATATATCATAATATAAAAGCCAAGTAATAATATCACATATTATACTTGCCAATCAATTAAAATATCAAATATTCGTAATTAAAGCAAGAGATAAATTTTAAGTAATAACTAATCACCTAAAGATTCTATCCCTTAAAACTAGCCTAATATATTTTAATTAGATTAAAAAATCAGATTATGGATTGAAATTTATGACCAAGTCAACATAATTGAAATTTACTTATCTGTCTCAAAATTCTGTTTTCAAAATTAAAGCTTCCAAAATAAAAAAAATCTGCTGCTATCTTGATTTTTAGGCACGTTTTCTTAAGCAAAAAAAAAAAAATTTTAAAACTTTCGAAACCGTGAAGACCAACAGCAAGTTGCCAGCCTTCACGCAACCCAGAAACCAGCCACCTTTTCACGTGACCTCGCCGGAATCTCACCGGCTGTATCCACCCTGAGCCGACGCCAGCAATAGAGCCACTAGCGCCAGCCCACAACACCGAACTGCAGCCACTTGTCACACGCGTGGCTGCAATTTCAGTCGCCGACTTCGGCTACGCGCCGCTGTCGACTGCTCGTCGGCAGTTTGCGACCCCCCCCCCCATTCCGCTGTTCGCCGGCTGACCACCGGAGCAGCGACGGTGGCTGCTCCTTTTCTCCCCTTCAATTTCTTTTCCTTTTTTTTTTCTTGAAGGATATTAAAATTACAACCTCTTGTAAATTTAATTAGGTGATCTCGATTAAATTAAACATAACTCTTTATGCTTAATACAGAAAATTAAATCTAAAATCTCTATTTTAATTAATTTTCAGATTATTCATATAATTAATCACTAATTCATATAAAACACCTTTTACATGAATTTATTTTCATACATAAACAATTTTAAGCATGAAGATTAGATTAATAATATGAACTTATTTTTCAAAATTTAGAGATCTAAAATCAGAATTTTAGGGATTATGAATTTCGAAAATTAGGGTTTATGAGGTGAAAAATTTCGGCTTATATTAAGAAAGCAAGTAATTAAAACTCCTTTTAACAAATTTCAATTAATTATTCAATCCATAATTTAATTCCTCCCCTTAATCAAATTAAAATTAATCATACAAAAACTAAACTTTATGACCAAAATTCTATATGCAAGAGGCTAAAACTGATACCACTGTAGGAATCTATAAGTACTATAAAGCGGAATTTCATGAATCTAATTCATAAGCACTTAAATCAGGATCACATGCATATACAATTAGGGATCACATATAAGTTTAGAAATAACCTTTGTAGCATGAAGAATTCCACAAAGCTTGAATAACCCAGATTGAGAATCTCAGATGTGATTCCTCTACTTAGTCGACCAACTCGGATCAACACTCCACCAATGCTAGTGGGAAAGGAAGAAAACTTCTTTCTTGTTTTTGGAGTTTTTACGTGACTTTGAAAGAAAGAATAGGAGAGAGAAAATAATAATCGAATAAACTGATAATTTTCTTTTCTGCCTAACTCAAATATATAAAAGTATTTAGGTCAGAATTCTCTCCTTTTTCCCCTCTTTTGGCCGGCCACCCTAGGGCCCTCTTGGGCTCTAGGTTTCTTTTGTTGATCGAAGTTTAATGTGTGACCTTGTAGGATCCGTTACATTGGGTTTCGGGTTTATTTATTTACTAATCTGAAGTTCTGGAGCTTTCTGTAGCAAGACGTATAGACGACCCAATATAACGAACTTATTATCTCTATAATATGATTCATTATACATTAATAATTGCATTTAAGTCGAGGACATAAATCTTTCACTTATCTCATATGGTATTTTTATTTAAACTCTGCATATATTATTCTTACACTACAATTGGACAGGCCAATTTTTGTAGTCAACATCATGATTTATACTCTTGCACATGAAAAATTCAACCATCACGTCTTTGATACATTATTTTGACACGCAACATAAATTTAATACATTGTTACTGGTAAACATGTTCATTGCATCTTATTCCTCCAAAATATTTGCGTTAGACTACAAAGCTGAGCATAGATCAACCCTGCTCCGGTTGCAAGTGGTGCTTTTTACCTTAGGTGGCCTTGAATATGGTTCTACATAAGATTAAAAAAATGTTAAATTTATTCTTGTCAGCACCAATTTTCATAGAGAAAGGTGCATTCTCAATGTCATTAACATGGATAGAAATGTTAGTCATCAAATATAAAGGGTGCAAATGTCTATGGAGCTTCGTAGTGAGGATAAGCGGTCCATTCAATTTGAATTGTCTCCTTCCTACAGTTGCGAAATAGTGTAGTTTGAAATGATATAGTGTGTTTTGGCATGATATGGTGTGTTTTGACATTATGTAATGTATTTGTTATTATACTATATTTTTTGTTATATGTAGTGTATTTTGTAATTATATTGTAGTTTTGTCATGATATAGTGTATTTTGACATAATATAGTGTGTTTTGACATGTTTTTGATGATACTATTTTGCTCTGATATAGTGTGTTATGTTATAGTGTCTTTTGGCATGATATAGTGTGTGTTGGCATAGTTTATTTTTATATTATATATACCATACTTTTTGTTATATATAGTGTCTTGACATGATAGTATATTTTGTAATTATATTTGTTATGATAAAGTATGTTTTGACATGATATAGTGTGTTTTGACATGATATAATGTATTTTCACATGATATATTGGGTTTTCTTCTTATATTGTGTGTGTTTGTTTTGGACGATTGTTTTTCCTTGCAGAGCAAACTGCACATCATTCGGGTAATCCTTCTATTGAAGATCAAGATGGAAGAACTGATTCTGCTAATCCTGCTTGTATAGATTATAGTAATCCACCTGCTAACGAAGGAAATGATTCTTGTAGACTTGGTGGTACACTTGAGCAAGGGAAAACTAGGTTGTTACTAACTCCCTAATGTCAAATAAAAACCTAACTATCCACCTAATCCAGAAGTGGTAAGCAAGGTCGAACCACAAGGATCGAAGCTCTCACTAAGATAGAATTGCTAAGACTAAGCTAAGTCGAAGAAATCGTCAAGTTTTGGTTAAACTAAGGATATAAACTATTGAAATCAAATTAGGAAAAACACTATGAATGGGAAAACACCAAAATCATAGTTCACATCCAACGACTAAGTAGAGATAAGGGGGTTGACATGTATTGGGAATATGCAAAGGGAATAAACAAACGTAAGCACCTCTAAAATCGTTTTAAAGGAGTTTAGACTCCTAATTATGGCAACAAAACCTATATTTCGAGGTGTTATCACCTAACTAGACCAAGTTAGTAATTGAAATCAAGCCCAAGTTAATACCAATCAACAAGTGATGAGCAATAACTAATCAATCAATCATGAAGGTTAACTGCATAAAAGTAATCATTAAATGGGTAACAAAAGGATCAAAAGGTGATGAAGCTTACATCAACTAAGTCACCAATCAACATCAAAGATTGAAATTGCACAAATCTCAAGCATAATCAACCTAATAAACTCTATACATGAAAATTGGATGCAAACAATGATTGGGCTACTCCCAATCCTAGTCAATGAACTACTCATTGCCCATTATACTACTAAACATCCTAATGATAGAAAAACTAGCAATAAATCACTAATATAAAAGTGGCAAAAACAAAAAATTAAGACTTTAAAGCAAAACCAAAATAAAATCCAATGGACAAACAAAAAGAAACTAGGAAAGGATGAAAACTTTAATCTAGATTAAATATTGAACATGGGGATTAAACAATGAAAATATGAAACTAAGGCATGAAACTAACAAATTAGAAATGCATAAAAACAACGAGAAACAAATAAAAGATTGAGAGAATTACTAAGGAAACAAGAAATTTCAAGGAAATTGTCACCTTTTCATTGATTTTCATTATCCAAAATACACCTATTGAGCCAAGTTTTATCTCTCCTACAGTATGGTTCTAAAAATCTAGATCCTTTTCCAAAATAGGGTAGAGGAGTATTTATACCCCCTTTAATTACAAAAGCCGTAAAAGAAAAGAAATCTAAAAAAAAGGCCCAATGGCCAGTTACCTGGGCGGGATGTGAGAGGAAGCATGGGCGAGTTTAGTGAGGGCCTAAGCGGTGCGGGTTGAGTGGGTTCGAGTTAGAGGCTCGGGGGTGCCCCATTATTCACATAAGGGGTAGAATGTTTGGCCACTGAAGAGCCTGGGTGGGCGGTCCTATAGCTCGAGCGGGCGGCCTGGCCCGGGTGATCTGTCTAAAGCTCGGGCGGCTTCTTTTCTCGGGCAAGCCTTGTGATTCTCGGGCAGGCTTCTTCCTCCTTGCTTCCCTTTTTTCTCCCCCTCTAAGCTTGTAGGAGCTTGAGTTCCCACACATCAAAGATCAAATGAAAGAGTAAGGGAGGGGGATGATTAGACATGTTCATATGTGCTAAAAGAGAGTTAGATAGAAAAAAAAAGGGTGAAATTAAGTAAAAAGAAAACTAATATGGGAAATAAATTAAGTGAAATATCCTTAAAACTACTCTAAGAGTGAGATAAATCTCACTCATCAACTTGCCCCAAACTTGAATATTTGCTTGTCCTCAAGCAATGTGTAAAAAGACATATGAGGGAAGGAAATGCCACAAAGAGGATAGCAATGCAAAGTTTGCTAAAACTAAGTACACATAAATAAATAACTATATACACTAACTCATTTTCGTAGGAATCACGGTCACCTTTAACGAAGTGACAAGCTATTTAAACCCCAAAGTTGCCAGTGAGTAAGAGTAATGCTCTCATAAGGGTTTTTTAAGAGTTTTACCACAACTCTAAATCTTAGAATCGAAGGCAAACCAAAAATAAAAACCCAAAGAAAGCCAAAAGAAAATAAAAAGGGTGCTCTTAAGCGAGATTTTGGAAAGGAGCAAACACAAATGAATGCAAGAATTTCTAGACACTAAAAGTAAGCATTCTTAAAGATGTCCATAGGTTGATTAAAACATACCATACACTAAGCATAGAGAACTAGATATAGCACATTCTCTGAAATTCTACAACCATACATACCGCGTTCTCTCAAATAGTTTCAAATTCACTACTCACGGTAGCTTCTCTAAACTTTGAAAATGGAGCCGATGAATGTAACAAGAAATAGAATAGGAGAAGGTTACTTGATATCTCGACATGACACACTCGCTCATATGCTTGATTCTAATCTTACACCACCGACAATTACTCAACCCTCTAAGGTCAAAAGGACTTTTTAAGGCGGTAATGCATGCTAGGGCTAAAGGGTGTGAATAAATTTAGATAGTGGTGCTCAATTCTAATATAGTGAAGTCTAGTAGGAGCAAAAGAGATAAATAACCATAAATCAAAAATCATGCTCAATCATTTAGGGATAAGGTTCCCCCAAACTTATTAAAAAACATGACAATAATGAACTATCTTTAGATTTTCTTTCTTTTTCTCTTTTTTCATTTTTTTTTTTTCATTTTCCCAACCATCTTTGACTTTGGGTGACTTTTTCTATGAATTTGCAATTGCATTTATTCAAATATATACATAAAATTTCCACTACACCACAAGAATCTAATCATTTTCCTTTCCTTTTTTTTTCAAATATCACTCAAGACAATCGCTCTAACTTTACTATTCACTACAAGGGTGAAAAAAAAAAGGAGGCAATTGGCTTGTTTGAGATAATTATGGAAAAGGATATGGCTCAAAGGGTTAAGAGGAAGGGTAAATGCAAATAAAAACAAAACCAAGAAAAAGAAAAAAAACACCAAATAGAGTGAGGACATGTTTTAACACACCAAATACCTTACACTTACATCTATTTACTGTGCATGAAGTGTTATATGTTTCAGATCATGAGGTAAGGGCCATATGCAAGAGAGAAAACAAAAAAAGACCATCACCTTAATTCCCTTAAAATATCCTCCCACTAGTTCAGCAAAATTCATATTACTTCTAGCCAAATTTAGAGTATCATTTAGACAGTGAAAATATTTTGCATCAAATCAATCAGATATATGACGAAAAGCATAGATAATAAAGATGTATTAGATCCTGCATAGAGCGGCATCTCAGGATGATGATCACAAAAGCGAGAAAACATTATAAGGAACAGATAAAAATCTCAGTTGAAGCAGCAACCAGCCAACCTGCATTGTTCCGCAAATTTAAAAAGTAAACATAGATACAGAAGCTTAACAAATGAACAAGCAATGCTTTTTAAGCTTTACATATGTTGAGCAACAAGAATGCAGCACACTCGTAAATGACGGAAATCATTGTCAAACTTTCAAAAAGCATGCTCACTGATAGTGGAACATATCTAACACTCTTTCCAATGACACATTTAGCATAGAGCAGAGACTAATGCACTCTACACCCTCTTTTTCAATATAATTATTTTCACTTTTCTCTTTCCTCCTTCAAGGACTGGTGAGATGCAAGGGGTAAAAGAAACCCGCAAGAAAACTTGTATGGATACAAAGACAACACAAAGGAAAACCAAAAAGAGGTACAAATGTTATTCATTTACTCAGGAAGCTACACAGAACCTGCAGATGATTTGGATTATGGAGTGATGCTCTAAAGTCAAAGGATTTCAAGTAATGATATGTATGCCTCAAACTTGGATTATAAGATTAGTAAAGATGTCATATTGAAAATAATATTGTTTTAAATAACTAAATCCAATCATTCAAAGCAATGGAAGGATTGAAGGAAACGTTGAGCAGTGTCGTGATGCCAAGTAGATCAAATGGCATACCACTCATGGATGACCTCGATCCTGAATCTTCTTGTACAGTGTCAATGCAACAATAAAATTTGAAGCAAGAAAAAGGTAGGATAAGCTAACCTCATTCATCAAAAACTCCATCCTGGATCTTCTTGTAGATTGTTGCAGTAGTTTTTATAAATGCCTTCACATAAAAGAGTAATCAGAGAACAGAATATAGAGAAACGGACATTCACTAAAACAACTTTATTAACACAATAAATCATAGCCAATATACAAAAATAGGCCAACAGACATTCCAATACCGAGCAGTTTTTGCGGAACACTCCATGAATATCAATCTATGTTCCTTGGCAAATTGCTTGCCTTCTTCAGTGTTTACTGTCCTCCTATGAGCAAGATCACATTTTACTTATACGCATGATCGTCATGTTTGCATTGGCATGTTGCCTTGCATCCTCTAACCAACTTGCCAGGTGATTAAAAGTCTCCCTCCTGCACAAGACACCGGTAAGGTTTAATATACGTGGCAGATGGTATTATAACCCGCAGATGAATCCCATCTTAAGTACCACATAGGAAAAAGAGAGGGGGATATTCATCTTTAGTAATATAAAATCTCAGATGTAAGTCGTCTCTGTATTCTGCAGGTTATCCCCAAACCCCTAGATTTTACATTATAAACTGGAAAACAAACATATTCCACCAGCAAAAATTTCATAAATGTAGTTGATATCATGTCCTATTTACTATATTCAAGCAACTAGTAATCTAGTGTCCACTCTCTAGCACAGTCGGGTAGGGAGGTGGAGGGGATTGAATCCCGCATTGTATCCAATCTAGTTGATTAGGTGGGGAGGTGGATGGGAGGTGAAAGTTCAAAAAGAAACTAGTTGATGGCAAAGCGTATGGAAAATAATAAGTAGATTGAATACTACAGGTTTCCATTAACCACAAAGATATCCCACCAATATATCCTATAGGAGCTCAATTTAAGATTTCAAGGCAACCAGGATGGCAGTGCCATTATCAGTAACACCCCAATTGAAATTACACAAATTACAATAAACAGCAAAATTATACAAAAAGGAAACATAAACCCTAAAATCTAAAAATTAAAACGAAATAAATTACAAAACCCAGAACCAAACGAAAATCAATGAAAAATGAAATTGAACGAAATACAAAAAATGAAGATATAAATGAAAATAAAAAAGAAATCAAACGAAAAAATAGAGAAATTAAGCGAAATCAATCATTTCAGTCTAATTACAAAGAAATAAATTTGACATAGATCTGGGAATTACGAACAAAAATAAAATAACGAAAAATATTAACTTAAATCTGGAAGTACCACGAGATTAAAATACGAAACAAAAATCAGTAAGTAAAAATGAAAAACCTCGAGATCTGCGGCGACGAAGACGAACGACGAGGGAGAAGAGGAGAAGTGCTAGCGAGATGAACGTTGAGGGGCTAAGAGAGATGTACGAGGTGATGAACGACGGGATTAAGATTTGGCTTTGTTATTCTTCGCTGATGAATGACGAGGTGAAGATCGACGAACAGTGCAAGACATGAAGTTGCTTCGTTCTTGAGAGGAGAGAAAAGAGTACGAGAGAGAGAGAGGGGGAGAGAGGGGGGGGGGGGACGGGGAGGGAAGAGGATGACTGAGAGAGAAATTGGGCCATGAGGGACCTGGCCATTAGGGAATTGGGCTAATAATCTGACGCGGGATTTTTGGGGAGGAAAATAACGGATTTTCTGATGCGGTCTACAAGAGGATCGCATCAGATTATCCTCCCAGCGTTCCCTTCCATTTTTAATGTTGATTTTATGATGCGTTTTTTATGAAAACCGAATATGTTACTAAGTGACATATAAGGTTTTTTCCACTAGTGAGTATGTCGCATTTCGAACCCACCCTTGCCTTCTGACCTACCCTCGTGTCTGGACTTTGGAGACCTATCGTCACAGCCTTAGCAAAATGAGAAGAACAATATCCTCCAACCTCTTCGGCAATTGTTCCTTGAATAATACTCGCCTCTGGTCTTGCTGGATTCTTTACTTTCTTTTTAAAAGAACCCATATGTCTCTCAAAAGGGTATACCCATCTTAAAAACACAAGGCCACACAATTTAATCTCCCTTACGAAATGAAGGACTAAGTGAACTATAATGTCAAAAAACGAAGGTGGAAAATACATCTCAAATTAACAAAGTGTGATCACCACCTCATTTTGCAAAGCATCCAACTAATCAGGGTCAAGTACCTTGTTGCATACGGTATTGAAAAATGAACACAATCTCATGATAGCAAGCCTAACATATTTTGGAAGAATCCTGCGAATTGCAATCGGCAAAAACACTTGCATCATCACATGACAATCATGGGACTTCAACCCAATTAATTTCAGACCAGTCATGAAAACAAGTCTTCTCATGTTAGATGAGTATGCAGTGAGAACCTTAATATCGTATAAACACTCACTAAACAATCGTTTCTCTTGCCTAGACAATGTATAATAAGCTGGAGGCAAATATGTTGTTGTTCCCTTTCCTTTCTTAGCTTTTTCCTTAACCTTTGGCCATAAATTAGGCCGAATCTTCAATTTATCCATATCTCTACGAACCTTTAGACCATCCTTAGTCATTCCCGGCATATTCAACAGAGTACCGATAATTGCATCACAAATATTTTTTTCAATATGCATTACGTCCAAACAATGTCTAACTCGTAAGTATTTCCAATAAGAAAGACTCTAGAATATAGACTTTTTTTTCCAAATGACCCCATCGTCTTCCGAAGGTTTAACCTCCTTACCAAATATTTTGACCATCCCCTTAATACGATTATAAACTTCTATTTAGGTTAACGGTCTAGGAGCTGGAGCATTTTCAACTAACCCATTAAATGCTGTTTTTTCTTTCGATATGGATGAGAACTATGTAGGAATTGCCTATTAATGATATAGACATGTTTCCCACAATGTGGCAATTGCCATAAGCAGGATAATCATTTATAGTAGAGAATAACATAGCACGAAGCCTGAAATCTTCATTAGAATACGCATTAAACACCATAACACCTTCCTCCCACATCTTTTTGAGATCTTCGATGAGAGGTGCAAGATAGATTTCTACATCATTTCTCGGTTCCTTAGGCCCAGAAATTAAGAGAGACAACATAATATACTTCTTCCTGCACAACCATGGAGGAAGATTGTATATCACTAAAAGAATAGGCCAAGTACTATGTTGACTACCCAAAGTACCGTAAGGATACATTCCGTCCGTACACAATGCAAGTCTCAAGTTCCTAGCTTCATGACCAAATTCTATATGTCTAGAATCTATAGCCTACCATTGAGGAGAATCTGCTAGATGCCTAAGCATCCATCTTTCTTTCTCCGATCAGCATGCCATCTTAGGTTCTTTACATATTTTTCGATATGAAAGAGCCTCCTGAACCTTGGCACAATTGGAAGATACCATAACACTTTCGCAAAAGGAACCGTATTGCCCAGCCCAGGCTCAACCCCATCCAACATTTTGTAGCAGGACTTACCACACCTTGGGCATTCATAAGGGTCTACATACTCATTTTGATACAACAAGCAATCATTCGAACATGCATCAATTCGCTCATATTCTAAACCCAAAGGACACATTAATTTTTTGGCATAATAGGCGGATTTTGATGTTAAATTACCCTGAAGAAACATATCCTGTAAATCTTCTAAGAGTTCTGAGAACCCTACATCAATTATGTTTCGCTTTTATGTTGAAAAGAGTTAAAACCCCACTCAATTGAGTGTATTTTGTACACCAAGGACAAAGGGGTTTCCCAGCAGCTTCAGACAAACTGTCAAACACTCGTGACCGCTCATTAAATGGTCACGGCCCCTTCCAACATCTCACCTAATCGATCATCACCAAGCTCTTCATTCTTAGTGTAACTATTTTCTACGTGGTCATTTTTATCACCTGCTATAGCATCACCTACTACATCATCACCTTAAATCCTAACATGATCTTCAATCACAACTTCATTTTCAACCCCAACATTCGACAAACCAATCTCTAATGAGTTACGAGTGCCAAAATCAACACTAACCCTATGATATCATGAGTATATTTTCCCTTCTCACCATGCCATAACCAAATATAATACTCAACCCTGAATCTACGACGAATAATATGATCCCTTATGATCCTAATCTCAAAAATCATTTTCACATTGTAGCAATCAACACATGGACGATATATCTCATCCTCACAAGTAATTGTTGATGTTCTACAACATATTTACAGAACTCATTTACACCTTGTATGAACTCCAACGTATTTCGCTTTCCATACATCAAACTTCGATCCATTTCTAAAAACTCCAACACATACATACATACATACACACACACACACACACACACACACACGCACACACACACACACACACACACACACACACACACACACACACACACACCACACACACACACACACACACACACACACACACACACACACACACACACACACACACACACACACACACACACACACACACACACACACACACACACACACACATACATACATACGAAATTATTATTAATTAAAAAATTCACATAAATATAACACAACAAGCTAATATTTAATGCATGCTTCCATTGGGTCCTTATCACTCCAACCTAACCCATCCTTAAACATCCAATCCCACTAGTGAATGCATGTATCATCATTTTTTTTTTTTTGCTAAGTAAGTATAGTGATATATTACTTTGAAACACCAAACATTACAACCAAACAACTGGTTAGATAACCAGAAGGAACAAACTATACAGCCTACACATCAAAGTGCAACAAACCAAGTATAGTCTCGTCTAGCAATTTTCACAGGCGACATATCCTACTCTTTACAAAGTACTTAATTTCATCTATAGTCTTCTGTATAAGAGGAACTTGTTGCTTCCAATAGGCCTCATTACGACATCTCCAGATCATATACACAGTAGCAGCTACAGCAGCAGCAGCCCACACAGCCTTCTTAAACTTTGATGTTTTGCTTCTATCAAAATCCATCTATACAACTGCAACATATCAGAAGTAATGGCCCCAATCTGTAACCAACTCTTAATGGCTATCAAACATGTTTTCCTAAAGTGACACTCAAAGAATAAATGTGAGTGAGTTTCATCAGCAGTACCACAGATGAGACAAGTAGCAGTAGCACTAATACCAACTTTGGCAAGTCTACTGGTTGTTTGTAGTTTATTTTGTATGGCAACCCAATTGATAAATCTGTATACAGGTTGTATTGAGAATATTTCACTTAACATTTATCTTGATGTGTGTTATCTTTGTTATATGATGTTTTAATTTTTTTTTGATGAGAATAATAAAAAATGTTATCTTTGTTTTATTATTAATAATAATAAATTTGTGAAAATAATTAAATTGAAAAAAAAAACTGCCACATCTAAAAATTAGGAGCACTATACGCATCCTTGATTTTTTTGTTCAACACCGCCCTTTTCAAGTTCAATTAACAGTTGCCAGTTGTTGTGTTCCCCACACCATTGCTACCTCCGGTTCCCCTCACCGTTGCTACCTCCGGTTCCCCTTTCTACCTTCGGCTCTCATCTCTGACGGTAATTCGCAATTCGCACATTCATTCGGCGAGTGACAAATTCCATTGCAGCAGAGAAATTCATTCGGCCCGTGACAAATTCGCGATTTCAATCTACCTAGCAACCGTTTTGGGAGAAATCGACTACTACAATCGTCTTTGTTGCCAGCAATTTACGGGTAATTCTTAATTTTCAAGTCCTTGGTTATTTCTAATACTCAAAGAAATTGATTTTGGTGGCTTTATTGTTCAAATTTTTGTTAATTGAATCAATTTTCTTGTTTCTTGGATTGGTAATTTAAAATTAAATTGTTTAGTTACTATATTGATTTTCTGAAATTGCCAAATCTGTATATAGAATGTCGTATGCTTGTGGAGTTCATTTTTTTTTGGGTTAAGAACGAGCAAAACTGCACCTATTTCTGTATTCAGAATGGAATACAACACAAATTGCAGTCTAGAGCTATTCCAATGACTCTTGCATAATTATTCAAGATGAAACAGGTTCTGACTCATATTTTGATGAATATGCGTGAATGTGACAAAAACTGACACTGGCTTCTCTGTTCGTTTCGACTGAGAAGAATGTCAGATCACATGACCATGTATCAGTCGATACATGCTCTTCAATTTTGATTTCTTTAGTGGCTACTGGTTACCTGAATGATTCTTTGGAATGCCATAGCCGAAGTTGTTAAGGTGTTATGCCGGCTATAGGCATTGTAGCCTGTGGAGCATGTTATCTTCTTAGTTGAGAGACAATGGCCAGTTTTCATGAATGCATTCTTATATGCTTTTCCTCTGCTCATATAAGACCTGAGCTCAAGCCATAGTATTCTAAATTCCATTGTCTTCCTCTTTAAATCATTGTATGACTCTTATGATGCTTTTTTTTTCAACTTACAAATGGAGGGGGGAGGGGGGAGACCATATTTACCTCTTTCCTTTCCTTAATGGTTTGTTTGGTAGGGAGTGTAATAATAGGTTATGGTAATGGTTGTTTGGTTGGGAGTAATAGGTGGTGGTAATGGCAATTAATTGATAGGTATGTGTGGAATAAGAGTCTCATCCCAATTTCTTTGGTAATATGTGTCCAACCTCAAATACCTCTTTTTATTCATAAATTTGCATTACCAAAATAGGTGGAATCGAGTGGTAATGGAAATTTGTGTACAAAAGCACATATTTGCGGATGAAAATTCATTACCATGGATGTTGGAATAAGACTTTATTTACAAAATTACATCTGATTTTATTACCACTAGAGAACCGGATACCAAACCGTGCACAATGGGTATGCTACAATCTTATGAGAGTAAATACGAATGCCTCAATTTCGACGAGTCTGGTAGAGACACTACCTCTCTGTAAGTATTGCACAGCACAAAGGATTATTCTTTGCATAATGGAGCTGTAGATCATCATCTTTGTACTCTGTTATGTTCTCCCCCTCCAAACCGTGATATATTTTGTTTCCGTCCATAATGTTTTGATTGATGCAATCTAAAAAGAATAACATATGATGTATTTTGCTCCTTTTTTTTGATCCGCTGCAGATCTGGTTAATCTTGTCGGTCGATGTATTGTCAAAAATGTCCAACAGGTAAATGCTGAACCTTTTATATTCTTTATTGTAGGCTACTTAGGAGATAATAGGCTGAATATATGCAAAGCAACTACTAGTTGGCAAATTTTTATGTGCTTGATGAGTAAGATACAAGTATTGGTTCATGCCACAGGGTGCAGTAACAATGTGTTTTGTAGCATTGCATCCGAATGTGAAAGGGATTTGTGGCAAATACTTTGTTGACTGCGATATAGCCAAAGCAAGCCCACAGAGTAATGATGCTGATTTAGCCAGAAAATAGTGGGAATTCAGCTCAGTTCTTATATGATTATGATTTATATGCATTCTTATATGATTATGATATATATATTAATTTGTGCATGATTAGTTATAAAGTTTAATTACTTTTCAAGTTTTTGTATATGAGTACTTATTTTGTAATTACCTTTATTGTAGTACTATCAAGGCATTGGTCCAAACTATTCTTAGGAGAAAATTGATGAACTCAGGGAGTTGTAGATTACATATGTCGGAGATCAACACGAAGCACAAATGATGAATGAGTTATAACTTTTCGCCTAATTTTTTTAAGCTTAATCCACTTTTGGACATACATTATATTTGTAACACCCCCAAAATCCATACACGTCTAACGCTACGTCGCATCGACTTTGGGAGTGTTACCGCCGCGATGGAACGCAAGGCATAATTATAAATACGGTAACTCAAATTCATTGTCTCAAAACCAAATTGCAGCGGAATAGAAAATGTAAATACAACTCGGGAATCATATATGACCCCTCTTTATTCAAACTCAAACCATTTAACAATGTTCTATAAAATTCAGTAATACTTAAACCAAAAGTTTAACTTCAAACTACAGACTAGCCCCCTTATGCTTGATATCATGCAGCAGCACCAGCTCACCTAGTCTGCTCCCCATTGAAGTGTCAATGGTTCATCACAGGTCAACAAACACATAATAACACACAGAGTCAGCTATGCTGAGTACGTAATGAACCATTGAAACTAAATGAACATAAATGATGCACACCTTACAAACTGCTATAAGAAACTACATTATCTCACATTCTTTAATCTTTCATTATTTGGCATCGAACGGGCACCGTCATCTTACTAGAATCATACGGGCTACTGAATCCTTAATAGACAACTTGGTCTATTACATGAAATGCAAATACGGTTTTGTTCCGTCTCACACCCATCACCTTAGTATGCATACCCCCAAGATCGAACGGAACCTTCCGCCTACTTGAGTTATCAAAATATAAGGACACTACTGTCGTCACAGTAGGCCTGCGTAGGAGTGTAGAACAAGTCCCACACTCCCCCCATTGTTCTATACTTGTAGGGAATCCAACTACAAGCTATTGCCATAATCTTGTTTTTTTTTTGCTACTAACTATTCTGTTTATAACTTTAAGGAGTCATTTACATGCTCTCTTAATTACCAAACTCAATCTTATCTCTGGTAACACTCTCGTTACTCTATAGATCAGATTAATAATGCTGATGTTACACTACGATAGAACTTCGCATTTCAATGCAACATATTTCAATGCATCATATTGATTTCACATTATAAACGTCTAACCAAACAATCACAATCAAATGTTCCCTATCATGGTACTAGGTTCCAATAAAATGAACTGCAACCTAATCATGACACTAAGCTTGAAAGTAAACTGGTACGCATACGTACCTTATAGCGGAGAATTTTCGCTAACTTAATTGAACAAGCCGCTTATGAAATTGGGACCTAAATCGTTAAAACAAAGCTTTAGTGTTACGTCCTTGATAACACTAACAACTACTACGTACTAAGACCATAACGATCTAACGATTCGAATTAAGCGATAGTTAAAACCTTATTCAAGAACTTTCGTTATAATTCTAATCTAGTGGATTTAACGTCTTTTAGAAGTCAGAGTTAGTGAGTAACTAAGTTAGTTAGTAACCTTAGTCCACTATTTTACCAATCCAAAAAGGGTCATAAGTCCAACCTGTCTTATGTCCAGAAGTTAAGTCATATGTCCAAAAGTAAGTCATGTGTCCAAAAGTAAGTCATATGTCCAAAGGATAAGTTCCATGTCCAAAAGGTAAGTTCCATGTCCAAAAAGGTAAGTCAGGTTCCATGAAACAGGTCACTCATGAAACGATAATAACTTTAACTAATAATAGAACACACTTTTCTTACTTTCAACTTATTCCAATTACAAACCTAACCATAATTTTAACTTAAAAACAGAATAATAACTTAACTAGTTAAACAATCTAATAATTTACTAAGCACTCTAATTACTAATTATTAATTACAAACCTTACGTAATTACGAAAACTGTAAATATAAATAATAAAACTGATAACAGGTCAAGTGCATAATAGGTTTATACCACTGACTCGCCGGCGTCAAACTCCGGCAATGAAGCTCTGGTGGCCTTCGCTCGCCACACAGCCACACTCGAGACCCTCTTCGGTTCGCAGGCGCGCACAGCAGCGACGCACTACTTCGCTTGCTCGCACAACAACGCACACACACGACACCACGCGAACCTCGTCGCAGCACGGTCTCGCACGACACCCTCGAACGTCCTTCGCACAACCCTCGCACGACCCTCGAACCTCTTCGCGCAACACTCGCACGAACCACGACACTCTTCGCACACAAAACCTCGAGCAAAACCCTCGACAAACTCGCACAAAAACTCGACCAAACCCTCGACGAATTCGCACCAATCTCTCGACCCTCCTCGTCGCCCACCTCCGCGCGCTCGAACCACAACCCCCTTCGCCCCTCGACGATTTCCGAGAAAGAACACGGCGAGGGAGACGAAGAAAATGAGGAGAACAGCGAGAGAGAGGGAAAAATCTGAGGGAGAGAGAGATCCGAGAGAGAGAGAAAGAAAATTCTGAGAGAGAAAAAAAGAGAGAGAGATCGGCTGAGGAGAGAGAGAGGAAGAGAAAAGTCGGCTGAGGAGAGGGAGAAGAAAGGGTTTAGGGTTTTCTGAAATTCCCTCTCCTTTTCTTTATACTCCCTTCAAAAAGTAGTAACCTTAGGTCAAGTAAAGATCAAAATACTCTTTTAAAAACTCCGAAAACTTCTTAACCAATTCATATTAACAATAATTTATTCCTATTAATTTGTAAATAAACTAAAATACCTTCTTATTAATTCTTTATACTTTCTTAATTAATACGAAATTACTACTAAAAATACGGAGTATTACAGGCTTCCCCCCTTAAAAGAAGTTTCGTCCCGAAACTTTGAGGTAGCCCGTCTTAACGACGATCTTTTGCACTTCTAAGTCCCAAATTTCAGAAGCGTTTTCTAACGTTCGCACAATAGATAAGCAGTAATTACACATAACTAGCATATAACTAACATAATTAACATACTTTAGGGTGAAAGCGCGAAATTCTATCGCATTCTTCCCCCCTTAAAAGAAAAGTTACGTCCCCGTAACTCACGTACCTCTTGGAAAAGCTCAGGGTACTTCAGACGCATTGCATCTTCGGCTTCCCATGTGGCTTCCTCGGTAGTTTGATTTCTCCACAACACTTTGACAATTCTGACGTCCTTATTCCTCGTACTCCGCACTTTGCGGTCTAGGATCTGGACAGGTTTCTCCTCATAGGACAAAGTTTCGTCTATCTCACGTTTTCAGGTTCAAGGACATGTGACGCATCAGGTACGTATCTCCGAAGTTGGGATACGTGAAACACGTTATGGACCCTTTCTAAGTCGTTGGGCAATCAAGCGATAAGCAACTTTCCCTACCCTCGCCAGTATCTCATAGGGTCCTATGAACTTAGGGCTTAGCTTCCCCTTTTTCCCGAATCGCATCACTCCTTTCATTGGGGACACCTTAAGCAAACTTTTTCCCCAACTTCGAAATTTTCATCCCTTCGCTTCTGGTCCGCATAGGATTTTTGCCTGTCCTGTGCAGCCTTAATCTTTTCTTGAATGACTCGCACTTGATCCATCGTCTCTGAATCATCTCAGGTCCTAACACTACAGTCTCACTGATGTCGTTCCAACACAAAGGGCTACGACACTTTCTCCCGTACAATGCTTCAAATGGTGCCATCTTAATACTAGCATGGTAGCTGTTGTTGTATGAGAATTCTATGAGGTCCAAATGGTCTTCCCATGACCCTTGGTTTCTAAAGCACATGCTCGCAACATGTCCTCTAAGGTCTGAATAGTTCGTTCGGTTTGACCATCGGTAGCTGGGTGAAAGGCTGTACTCATTAATAGCTCACTACCAAATGCTTCCTGGACCTTTTTCCAGAAATTCGACAGGAATCGAGAGTCTCGATCTGAAACTATACTTGTGGGTACTCCATGCAATCGAATGACATTTTTCACATAAGCCTTGGCTAAGGCTTCCATACTCCACGTATCCTTCATAGGTATGAACCTTGCTGTCTTGGTTAGTCTGTCCACTATCACCCAAATGGTATTATTGCCTCCCCGACTCTTGGGTAAGGCGACAACGAAGTCCATGGATATTGAATCCCATTTCCATGTCGGAATGTCTAAGGGTTGAATCTTTCCCTGAGGTCTCTTGTGTTCACTTTTGACTTTCTGGCACTGTAAGCATTTGGAAACAAACTCAGCTACTGCTCTCTTCATACCAGGCCACCAAAACATCTTCTTGAGGTCCTTATACAACTTATCCCCCTGGGTGGACGAATACGTCGTGTTATGACCCTCACTCATTATCTTTTTTCAGCTCTTCACACTTTTGTGGCACGCACCACCTACCTTATATCGTAGGCTTCCATCCTCATGGATCGCAAACCCCTCTGCTTTGCCCTCCTTAAGCTTTGCCTTGACTCGCTCAAGCTTCACATCCCCAGGTTGACTCGCCCTTATCTCGTCTAGGAAGTTGGGTTCGATGGTTAGGGCACTCAGCAATCTTTCTACCTCCCCTTCATGAACAACTTCTATCTGAAGTCTAGAGAATTCCTCACAAAGTTTGTCGGCAACGACTAATGTATTCAGGCTATGACTAGACTTGCGACTTAACGCATCAGCAACAACGTTGGCTTTACCCTCATGGTATTGGATGTCTAAGTCATAGTCCTTGATGAGCTCTAACCATCTGCGCTGTCTCATGTTGAGGTCCTTCTGGGTGAAGATGTATTTAAGGCTTTTGTGATCAGTGAAGATACGGCAGGTTACCCCATAGACGTAGTGTCTCCATATTTTGAGTGCAAATACTATGGCGGCCAATTCTAGGTCATGTGTTGGGTAATTGACTTCATATGGCTTCAACTGTCGGGACGCATAAGCTATAACCTTCCCGTTTTGCATCAAACACAACCCAACCCATTTTTGGATGCATCACTATACACATCATATCCTTCGTTCCCGTTAGGCAAGGTTAGGACAGGGGCTGAGGTTAACCTGTCTTTGAGTTTGAAGGCCTTCTCACTGTCCTCATTCCAGGTAAACCTACAATCCTTCTTCATCAGGTTTGTCATATTTTGCTATCTTGGAGAAGTCTTTCACAAATCTCCTATAGTAACCGGCTAAACCCAAGAAACTTCGTATATCCGTGACATTCCTTGGGGTAGGCCATTCACTCACGGCTTTGATCTTCGCATGATATACTGATACACCCTCCTTAGAGATAAAATGCCCAAAAATGACACCATTTCCAATCAAAATTCACATTTCGAGAACTTTGCATATAGTTGGTTGTCCCTGAGTGCCTGTAAAATGACTCTCAAGTGATCCTCATGTTCCTCGTTCTTAGAATAGATCAGGATATCGTCTATGAATACCACGACGAATTTGTCGAGGTAGGGTCGGAAAATTCTATTCATAAGGTCCATGAAAACTGCAGGTGCATTGGTTAACCCAAAAGGCATAACCGTAAACTCATAGTGGCCATATCTGGTTCGAAAGGCAGTCTTAGGTATATCATGATCAACAATCCTCAACTGATGGTAACCAGACCTTAAGTCTATTTTGGAAAACATCCCCGCACCTTGAAGTTGGTCGAACAAATCATCAATCCTAGGTAATGGGTACTTGTTTTTCACAGTGACATTGTTCAACTCTCGGTAGTCTATACATAACCTCAAGCTACCATCCTTCTTTTTCACAAATAAGATGGGTGCTCCCCATGGCGACATGCTAGGTCTAATATACCCTTTGTCTAGTAGTTCCTCTAACTAGTTCTGCAACTCATTCATTTCTGCCGGAGCCATTCGATATGGGGCTTTTGAAATGGGTCCAGTCCCACGTACTAGGTCAACGGTGAACTCTACATCTCTCCTTGGAGGCATACCAGGTATTTCCTCAGGAAAGACATCCTGGAACTCTCGGACTATGGGCACATCTTCAGGCCTTAACGGATCATCCTCAACTCTTCTCACTTAACACAAAAATAGGGGCCAACCCTTGTCTACGTAGTTCTTAAGTTGTAACGCATTGATCACTTTAATCCCGGGTTCTCGAGGTATTCTCCTATATGAAACTCTTTTTCCCGAAGGGTCCCTTAGTTCCACTTTCTGCGCATCACAATCTATCTTAGCCATGTACTTCCCAAGCCAATCCATCCCCGGAATGATATCTAGGTTCGATAAGTTAAACTCTATCAGATCAGAGGGAAAGTATCCCTCACCTATCTTTAATGGCACTTTTAGAAATCTTTTAGAACAGTTAACAGTCTCCCCAGATGGATGACTATAGGCATAGAAATCGACTCAGACTCGACCAATGCTAAAGTTCTAACAGTTGCATGGGCAATAAATGACAAGGATGCTCCAGAATCAAATAATACTTTAACAGGAGTGGAGTTGATAGAAAATGTACCCGTGACAACATCTCTACGAGCCTCTTCTTCTCTAGCCGTCATCATGTACAGCTTCCCTTTGCCTTTATCTTAGGAACTAGTTGCATTGCTCCCATTAGAGACTTGGTTGTTGGTATTAGTTGCGGGCTTGGAATAGTTAGAATTCCCATTGTAATTACTTCCCCCGTTTCCATTCCCGTTTCCATTCCCATTCCGGGGCTTGTCCCCATAATTCCCCTTCTTTTGGCCATTGGGGTTCAGTTTGTTCTTCGAATAGCATTCATAGGCTCTATGTCCCATCTTCCCACATTCTCGCCATTCAACCTTGTTACCCTCGCAGTCCTTACCAGGATGGTTGTTAGGGCACTTTCTACACCTATATACACGCTCAGGTCTGCGGTTATTGGTGTTGTTATTGTGGTTGTTGTTGTTGGGATTAGGGTTATTATTGGGTCCCTTACCAAAATTCCTCTGAGGGTTTTGATTGTTCTGGTTCCCGTTATGCTTTTTCTCAAACTTCTAGCCCTCAGGGTTTGGGTTATCCTTACGTTTCTCGCCAAGCTTACCCCCTTCCTCCCTCTTCCTGATAGCATAAAGGTGGGCAGCTTTGCCAAACACATGTTCCAAAGAGGTGAATGTATCTCCTCCCAGTCTACCCTGCAGGTCAAGGGTAAGTCCCAATTCGAAACGTGAGGCCTTAGCCTCTTCTGTAGGGGTAATCTCCGGGGCAAACCTCATTAGTTCAATGAATTTTCGATAATACTCCTCCATAGACATGGTCCCTTGCTCCAGCATCATAAACTCCTGGGCTTTTTGTTTCTTAAGATATGGAGGGTAGTACTTGTCTCTTAGGGCCTTTTTGAAAGTCTCCCACCTGAAACCAGGCTGACTCAAAAAGTTGTCCTTAGCTTGGGTCCACCAGAAATGGGCATCCCCCTGCAGATAGTAGCTAGCTAAGGGCACGTTTTCTCATCAGGGCAGGATAGGGTGAAGAAAAGTTTATCAAATTCCCCAACCCAGTTCTCCAACTCTTCAGGTCCCCCTTTTCCATTTAGTACAGGTGGGTTCCTACGGGCCACTTTTTCAGATAGATCCCCATCCCGTTGTGACCTTGGGCTAAGTTGGCAGTAATTTGTACCAGGTCACGTATCGATTGCTCGATATTGAGAGAGGTTTCAGGGGTGCCTCCCGATCGAACCATTCTGCGCTAAAATTAATATAATAGCTATTTCAGTGGCTTACACATAATTTTCAACTCATTCAACGAATACACATTTCAGATATAAACATATATTGCGAACACTTTTAAGTCTGTACTGACTTGCATTACAATCATCCAAAATAAGATGCCACAATTAACAAAAAAGATAACACATGTACTATTATTGAAAAGGGAATGTAATGTTTGTAAAGAAATACCATATATATATATATATTATATATATATATATATATTATATATATATATATATATATAATAATATATATATATATATAATATATATATATATAAATTAAGTAATGCTACTCCCTAATCGGCATGCAAGCCTTATTAATACTGAAATAAACAGATGAATAGAAACGACCAAAATAGAACAAAAGTCCTAATCCTACATATACGCTCAAAAGAACTATGGACTAAGGCGGCGAGCTTCATCCTCTGATCCAGAATCCTCTATCCCCCCCCATCAAGGTCAATCTCTTCTGCATCAGGCTCGTCATCCTCAAACAGTATATCCTCTAGTATGGGTCCTTGGTCTTCCTCGGGGTCTTCTTCCTCGATGGGATCCTCCTCCTCAATGGGATCCTCCTCCTCAATGGGATCCTCCTCCTCAATGGGATCCTCTTCCTGAACAGGATTCTCTTCCTTAACAGGGTCTTCATTCTCAGCAGGGTCTTCTTCCTCAAATGGTATATCCTCTAGTGGGGTGGCTCGTCATCATCACCCCATCTAACCCTGGTGCAGGCTGAACCCCGTCCAACACTACAATGAAGGTCCTATTGTTTCTCTCGTCGTCCGAGACATAAGTGACTGTCCTAAGATTTTGAAAGTCATCGGCTATTAACTCATCCTCAAATGGTTGGTATCTTGGCCTCTTTGCCACAGGTGCCGATGGTGGTTCAGGTATGACCCCTAGGTACTCAGAATTCCCATCTACGGTCCTATTACCCGAACTTTCCCTTTTAGATGAAGTAGAAGGGTGTTGACCTCTCGTTTCACGAACCCTCCACTCATTCTCGCAGTATTGAAGGTTAGTGAGGAAGTGCTTTTCAGAAGGAAGGTTCTGGTATCCATAGGTATGCTTATTCCTATTGAAATACCCCTCTGTAGTCCACATATCTCCATACCTACGATGAACGAATCTATATGGCTCTATGTCTGGAACATAACGAAGCATGAAGTGTATCCTAGAGCCCTCAGATCGTAACCACTGCTCCCCTTGCATAATTCTGTAATCCATAGCAGACTTCATCTTAAAGAACCAAACATCCCAGTCCTCCCCTACTTGTTTCATCAAATAGTCCTTACAACCTATGTCGTGAACCATCTGCGAAAATAAAAACAAAATAGAATAGTCTAAGTTTTTGTATATAATAGGGTTCAAAACATATGTTATAGGAATACATGTTTAAGAGGTAAATGCTCATTTTAACTTTGAAATCCACAAGTGAGATCAAGCTCATTTCGATCAAAAAAATAGTTTTATACTAAAATAAGTTTTGAGTCTAACATCAATTTAGACCTATCCTTGTACACTCTCTTAATCTAGTCACACTTGAAGATTTCGAGAATCTTTCACAATTTCAATTACACAAAGAGCACATACAAGTTCAAGATACGAACAGAATTGCAATGAAATCATTCCTATGACTTAATGCACATGACATGATCTATATGCTCCTATCCCATACTACCCGTTTTGAAATCGATTTGAAAATGTCTTTGAAAATAGGAGCTTCTGGCTCTGATACCAGTTTTGTAACACCCCCAAAATCCATACACGTCTAACGCTACGTCGCATCGACTTTGGGAGTGTTACCGCCGCGATGGAACGCAAGGCATAATTAGAAATACGGTAACTCAAATTCATTGTCTCAAAACCAAATTGCAGCGGAATAGAAAATGTAAATACAACTCGGGAATCATATATGACCCCTCTTTATTCAAACTCAAACCATTTAACAATGTTCTATAAAATTCAGTAATACTCAAACCAAAAGTTTAACTTCAAACTACAGACTAGCCCCCTTATGCTTGATATCATGCAGCAGCACCAGCTCACCTAGTCTGCTCCCCATTGAAGTGTCAATGGTTCATCACAGGTCAACAAACACATAATAACACACAGAGTCAGCTATGCTGAGTACGTAATAACCATTGAAACTAAATGAACATAAATGATGCACACCTTACAAACTGCTATAAGAAAACTACATTATCTCACATTCTTTAATCTTTCATTATTTGGCATCGAACGAGCACCGTCATCTTACTAGAATCATACGGGCTACTGAATCCTTAATAGACAACTTGGTCTATTACATGAAATGCAAATACGGTTTTGTTCCTTCTCACACCCATCACCTTAGTATGCATACCCCCAAGATCGAACGGAACCTTCCACCTACTTGAGTTATCAAAATATAAGGACACTACTGTCGTCACAGTAGGCCTGCGTAGGAGTGTAGAACAAGTCCACACTCCCCCATTGTTCTATACTTGTAGGGAATCCAACTACAAGCTATTGCCATAATCTTGTTTTTTTTTGCTACTAACTATTCTGTTTATAACTTTAAGGAGTCATTTACATGCTCTCTTAATTACCAAACTCAATCTTATCTCTGGTAACACTCTCGTTACTCTATAAATCAGATTAATAATGCTAATGTTACACTACGATAGAACTTCGCATTTCAATGCAACATATTTCAATGCATCATATTGATTTCACATTATAAACGTCTAACCAAACAATCACAATCAAATGTTCCCTATCATGGTACTAGGTTCCAATAAAATGAACTGCAACCTAATCATGACACTAAGCCTGAAAGTAAACTGGTACGCATACGTACCTTATAGCGGAGAATTTTTGCTGACTTAATTGAACAAGCCGCTTATGAAATTGGGACCTAAATCGTTAAAACAAAGCTTTAGTGTTACGTCCTTGATAACACTAACAACTACTGCGTACTAAGACCATAACGATCTAACGATTCGAATTAAGCGATAGTTAAAACCTTATTCCAGAACTTTTGTTATAATTCTAATCTAGTGGATTTAACATCTTTTTGAAGTCAGAGTTAGTGAGTAACTAAGTTAGTTAGTAACCTTAGTCCACTATTTTACCAATCCAAAAAGGGTCATAAGTCCAACCTGTCTTATGTCCAGAAGTTAAGTCATATGTCCAAAAGTAAGTCATGTGTCCAAAAGTAAGTCATATGTCCAAAGGATAAGTTCCATGTCCAAAAGGTAAGTTCCATGTCCAAAAAGGTAAGTCAGGTTCCATGAAACAGGTCACTCATGAAACATAATAACTTTAACTAATAATAGAACACACTTTTCTTACTTTCAACTTATTCAATTACAAACCTAACCAGAATTTTAACTTAAAAACAGAATAATAACTTAACTAGTTAAACAATCTAATAATTTACTAAGCACTCTAATTACTAATTATTAATTACAAACCTTACGTAATTACGGAAACTGTAAATATAAATAATAAAACTGATATAACAGGTCAAGTGCATAATAGGTTTATACCACTGACTCGCCGGCGTCAAACTCCGGCAATGAAGCTCTGGTGGCCTTCGCTCGCCACACAGCCACACTCGAGACCCTCTTCCGTTCGCAGGCGCGCACAGCAGCGAGTAGCGACGCACTACTTCGCTTGCTCGCACAACAACGCACACACACGACACCACGCGAACCTCGTCGCAGCACGGTCTCGCACGACACCCTCGAACGTCCTTCGCACAACCCTCGCACGACCCTCGAACCTTCTCGCGCAACACTCGCACGAACCACGACACTCTTCGCACACAAAACCTCGCGCAAAACCCTCGACAAACTCGCACAAAAACTCGACCAAACCCTCGACGAATTCGCACCAATCTCTCGACCCTCCTCGCCTGCGCACCCTCCGCGCGCTCGAACCACAACCCCCTTCGCACCCCTCGACGATTTTCGAGAAAGAACACGGCGACGGAGACGAAGAAAATGAGGAGAACAGCGAGAGAGAGGGAAAAATCTGAGGGAGAGAGAGATCCGATCGAGAAGAGAGAAAAAAATTCTGAGAGAGAAAGAAAGAGAGAGAGAGATCGGCTGATGAGGAGAGGAGAGGAAGAGAAAAAGTCGGCTGAAGGAGAGGGAAGAAAGGGTTTAGGGTTTTCTGAAATTCCCTCTCTTTTTCTTTTTATACTCCCTTCAAAAAGTAGTAACCCTAGGTCAAGTAAAGATCCGGTTACGCTTTTAAAAACTCCAAAAATTTCCTAACCAATTCATATTAACAATAATTTATTCCTATTAATTTTTAAATAAACTAAAATACCTTTTTATTAATTCTTTATACTTTCTTAATTAATACGAAATTACTACTAAAAATACGGAGTATTACAATATTTTTGGATCTGGATATTGATATCATGTGGATGTGGCTATATATAGGATAGATTTGATCTTGTTTATGATTTAGATTAATATTGATATGTATATATAGCAGTTTTTTTTAGAAGTTTAGATTTATGAATATTAGTTGAATTATTTTGTATTATAAAAAATTTTGGAAGTTTGGAATATCAATTCAATTTATTCGTTAAGATCTTATGGGTTGAGTATTATTATACAACAAATACATGTATTGTACTGTCAATGTTTGCGTGCTGCCTACGACCAATAATATATGTGTGAAATGATAATTTCATTATTTTAAAAAAAATATAATAGATAACAGTTATAGGTAATATATGTTATATATATTATAGGAAAACATAACAGTTATTTAGGATAAGTGTTGTATATAAATAGCAAACATAACACTTATTTATAAAATGTGTTATCTAATGGCATAACATGTATTGTAAATAACTGTTATGTTTTCTCTGGCAAACATAACACTTTCGTCAGGTGTTATGTTTACTTTACATTACATTGACTTGGATAACACCTCAAAACTGTTATGTAAAGCCTTATTTAACAGTTATATTTGCCCTTTTTTGTAGTAGTGTCTATCCCCACTCTAGAGGAAAGCTCTGCAGTTTTTCTCAATATCTTGAAGAACTTTCTTGGGAAGTGTAAGACTTGAGCCCAGTACTGATGAAGACTCAGGAGGACTATGTTCACCAGTAGCAGTCTAGCAGAATAAGACAAATATCATGTGCTCCAGAGTCTTATTCTAGCAGCTATTTTTTCCACTAAGCCTTCACACTGAGCTACTGCGATCCTTTTTGAGAAAATAGGAACTCCCAAATATTTAAAAGGGAGAGCACTAACTTGCAAACCTGAGGAGTCAACTCTCTAAACATCACTACTTTTCATGCCACAACAATACAAAGATGACTTATCCATATTGGCTTTCAACCCTGAGGTGCTGGAAAAACGTTTAAATGCTTGGAGCAGCAAATAAACAAAAGTAAACTCTCCTTTACAGCAAAGTATTAAGTCATCAGCAAAGCATAAGAGGGTGAGCTTTAGAGACTTACAGTTAGGATGAAAATGAAATTGAGGCATATTGCTCACACTATGAAGCACTCTGGAAAGATACTCCATACATAGCACAAAAAGTAAAGGAGACATGGGGTCTCCTTGCCTCAAACCACGAGTTGAACTGAAATATCCATGCATTGAACCATTAAGCATGATTGAGAATTTTGGAGTTATCACACACTCCATAATAAGTTAAGTCAAATCTTCTGGGAACTCTAATTGATGCAGCATCTCTTTAAGAAAGTGCCAATCCACTGTATCATATGCCTTCTGTAAGTCCATTTTGATCATGCAACTAGGACTTGCATTCTTCCTACTATACTTCTTGACAAGGTCTTGCACCACCGTGACATTGTGTATAATGTACCTGCCATGAACAAAGCCCCCTTGGTTTTCAGCAACAATATCAGGCAGATGTTGCCTCAATCTGCCACAAATGACCTTAGTAATACACTTATAAGGCGTATTACAACATGCTATTGGTCTGAAATCATTAACTTTAGTAGGGCACTTAATTTTAGGAACTAGAGTAATGACTGTTGCATTGAGCTCCTTCAACATCCTCTTGCTAGTGAAAAAGTCTAATACTGCCTCAACAACATTTCCTCCTATTACCTCCCAGGTATCCTTGAAGAAGTGGCCTCCAAAACTATCTGGTTCGAGCCTTGTCTCCTGGAATAGAGAAGAGAGCACTTTTGACTTCATCTGCAGTCTAAGGAGCCATGAGGATCCTTTTATGAGTCTCATTTATGAGAGGACCATTCTTCACAATCTGAGGGTACACATTCCTTCTATTACTCTGTGAAGTACCTAGCAAGTACTTGTAATAGCTTAGAAATGCTTCAGAAATCTCCTCTGGTTTATCTCTCCAGACTCCATTCATATCAGAGATGGCATACACATTATTCTGGACTCTCCTAGCTCTAATACTTCTATGAAAGAGCTTAGTAATCTCATCACCACCCTTCACCCAATCTACTTTTGCTCTTTGCTGAATAAATTCAACCAGAGCTTGATGTTTAACTTTATACTCCTCTACTGCATGAATTTCAGCATTAGCATGTTCAATATTCTCAGGATCTTGATGCCTTAATAATTGAGCATCAACCATCTCCTGATGAGCTTTTATTTCAGAACCTTCAATATCATGGAATCCTACTCTATTAAGCTCTTTCAATTCCTTCTTGATCTTCTTCATTTTCTGTACAACAGCATACATCTTAGTACCTTGCACATGCACTTGCCAATTCCTGGACACTATGTCAATGAATTGAGAAGACAGTCTCCACATAGTGAAGTATTTGAATGGACATCTTCCTCTAGGCATTTGAGGATACACTGCCAATATGGCAGGGGTATGATCAAATTCACCTTCTTGTAAAAACTTTCCTGCGGCATGCTCATACCTCTCTCCCCATGCTTCATTCACTAGAATTCTATCTAGTTTAGAAAACACTCTAGCATTCCCACTTTGCTTATTGTTCCAAGTATATAAGCAACCAGTGCTAGTAATATCACCTAATCCACAACTCTGCAAACACTGATTGATAGGAGCCATTTCAGATGTTCTAACAGGAGCTCCAATTCTCTCCCATAACTACCCATGGACATCTTGTTCTTATGTTCTTCAGATCCTCCCATAAGGAATTACGCTTTGAGCTCTCATTGAAAGCATAGATGAAAGTGCAAAAGAATCCTTCCTGGGTACTCTTAGGCACTACATAACAATGAATCATCTGAGCATTACAGTACAAGATACTCACTGAAAAAACTCCAGGTTTCCAAGCTACAATTACTCTACCTCCATTATGATAACTACTATTAGAGGTAAAACACCAATTCTGGAAAACAGTTTGATAAACTTTCCTAAGGTTAGCACCCTTAACCTTGGTTTCCAAGAGACCAACTAAACCAATAGCCTGCTTATGAATGAAGGAAGCTACATCCTTCTGCTTCTTCAGGTTGTTGATCCCTCGGACATTCCAACTAAGAATGTTATCCATCCCCAGTGGAAGGGTCCCCCCTTCCCACCATTTTATTAACATTCTGATCTTCAGACTCCAGCAATTGAAAGGAATTATTAGTCTTAGTAGGCTCAGGCTGTACTTCTCTGACTTTGATAGGTCTCAAAGCATGTTGAAAATTATCTAAATCATCATCCTTCTTATCTTGTCTTCCATTTTCCACCCTAGAAACCTCAACATTCAGTTCATTATTCCTGATCACCTTCGAAGGCTCCTTCACCAACACCTATTTCTGCCTCCATTGTTTCTTCTTTTCTACTCTACACTGAGCTGACTCATGGCCAAAACCTTTGCTTAAATCACATAACAAAGGTTTCCAGTCATATTCCACTCCTACAATAACTTTCTCCCCGTGCTCATTAATAAAGCAAAATGAGATCCGGTAGTTTGTTGTCCAGTTGCACTTCAATCATAACCCTGGCAAACTGAACTCTATCTCTCCTTGTAGTAGCTTCATCTCTCTACAATGGCCTTCCAATCTGCTCAACTATCTTGAACAGAGCTTTTTAACCCCAATATTTGAAGCTTAACTTTAACTGAATCCAAATTGGCACAGTCCTAAGTTCTTCCTTAGCATAATCCCTATTAGGATCCCATGGTTTACAAATCAGAGGTTTGCTATCAAAGAAGAACCTACCATTAACAACCTTGTCTCTGTTTTCAATCGTCGTAAATCGCACAATGAACACACCTTTGTGCATTATTGCAACCTTATCCACCTTAAAATTCCTCCAAACTCGATGAAAACATCCTTCCATTACATGTAATGGTGGATTTGCTCCTACAACATAACACAATAGACGAATTCCAGAAATCCACTTCCTCTTGTATATCATCTAATTCAATTTGAATTTCAGAATTACTATGATCAACTACATTATCAGCATTCAGATTATGATCAACCTCAGTCACATTTAGTCCAGCATTACTTCTAGCTCCTACCTCAACTATATCAGATTCCTCATCAAATTGATGCAAAATCGGTATTGGACTAACCTTTGTACCTCGAATTGTTTTAGAATGACGATGAATCGATTCTAACCATTCATTAAAAGTGTGTCTCACCTCTGAATGTTGTTGCAAGATTTTGATCGATGCTTGTGGAGTTACAGCATCACCAATGCCATTTCCAAAATCTAAGTCCTCAATACCAATCAGTTCATCTAATGATCTAGTCTTAAGCACTTGAGAGTCCGAAGGCCCTCTAGGCTTTTCGACGTTCTTCCCTCGACCTCCAAATTTTCTTGCCATGGCTACAGTGGTTACACACCGAAAGAAAATTGGAGGGAAAGAAAATTGCCAGAGGAGAGAGTTTTCTTTTCCATGTATCATCATTGAATCTAACTAAAATTTGGCAGCATTTCCCTTCAGTTCTCCAAGTACACGATGAAGATAATTGTTTATCTTATATGTACCCGGAGAACAAATTAGGAAAATAACTAACCGTATTTCATTAAAAATCAAAGAATCAACACACATTCACTACCTAAGTTTGATGTGACATTTAAGAATAGTCCAAAAGCGGGTATCTAGGCAATATGATGTGCATAAAAACAATCGCATTTTAGCGATTCCAAGTCATCACCAAACAACAATCGCATTCAAGCGATTTCAAGTTATCACCAAATAACAAGCACCAAACCATTCCTTAGATTTCCCTTCCTTTCCCATTGGTGAGTCTATCAATATAAAGGCATTGCATATCACTTAAAATAAAGTATTGCAAAAACATCACAAGAACTTAAGCAAAAACAATCCCATATAACGTTTTAAGGCATACAAAAACTTAAGCAAAATCATCACAAAATCAGTTTTTTATCCTCACATCTTATAAATAATCATATATATTTTACACTAAGCATTTTAAACTACTATTTAAGCCAAATTTTCCATTAAAACGGTATTAATTATGAAAACTACAAAAGTAAAAAATATATGAAAAACTAACCTAATATGACAAGGAGAGGGTGGCGGCGGCGGTGAAGTACAAAAGTGGCTGCAACAACCTGTCGGTGAAAGCAGGAGAGGGGCAAAAAAACACAAGCAAGCAAGAGGCGGAGGAAAGGGCGAAAAACCGAACAAAAATTTGAGAAGTAGAGGAGAGGGGAGAAATGATAGGCTAAAGTCGTATCACCTAATCAAAAATAACCTAAGGTCCACTAACTAGTAGTCAGGGAAGTCAGGATCGAATCCACAGGGAGAAGTTATACTATCGTATCTGAACTCTAATATTATACTAACGAAATCAGATGAATGGTTGTGTTACTAACTAAACAGATACAGAATTAAATATGAAGGTGTAAATATATTAATAAAGTACTAGAATCATGGATCACTATGCATACAATTCGGGAAATCAGGATAAATAATAACCACCTAGTAAGTCAACTGTCTAGGGCACATGTAATTTCTCTCGAACATTACCTCCCTCAAAGATCACCCAGCCGCTCTCGCATAGTCAAGGGTCACTTTGCCTAATAATTGAAAGCCTATACGGTATCTCTCCTCTCGAAGTAGATTCAGTATTGCAACAGTGAAATATAAATCAGGCCTAACTTATAATCCTAGCATGAAGAATCAATCAAAGGAAACATTGAAATACAAGATAATCAAACTAATCTATCAATCCCTCATTGCATACATAGATCTCCACAATTCTAGATATAGAACTACTCACTCATAATCATAAAACAATAACAAGAATCATATAAAAACTCATACTTTGAAACATGGCAAATAACTAAGAAAATAATATAATTAACAATGGAAGAAATAACAAAGAAATAAGAAGAAAGATTACCGAATTATATTGAACTATGAATAAGCAAAAGGTTTGATCTTGAATTGAAATCACAAAGCATAAATTAAGGTTCTTGAAACATCTCTAGAGAAAACTAATAATAAAAACTAGATAGGAGCTAATAATTCTGATTTTTCTATTTATACAAGCCCTAAAACAATAGAAGAAAATCTCGAAAGAAGGGCCCGTAATCATTAAAACAACCGCGTCTCGTCAGCCGCCGATCGGGCCAAAGTCGCCCGATGAATCGGGCTCCAAAGCGAGGAAGAATCCAAAAACCGTCAGACGCCGATGAGATCGGGCTGACCCGCCCGATGACATCGGGCGGTCTATGACATGGAGGCAGAAGTAGCTGGAGGGCGCCCGACGTCGGCCAGTCCGCCCGATCGGGCGAAACACGAATACGACGGGCGTCTGAACGCCCGATCGGGCCCGCACAGAAACTATGAACGCGTTCTTCGCCCGATCGGGCTGGGCCGCCCGATCTATCGGGCCGATCTTTTATCTCGTTTCTTGTTCTTCTTTGCTCAAAGTCCCGAAATCCTCGGGATCTAGAAACTCGGCATCTAACCTCTCTAATCCACTGTGCAATCATGTAAAGTAGGTAATAGCTTCCAAAACCTACAATTCAATACAAAATAGCAAACCACAACTAGATGGAGAGAGTTAGTACCAAATGGCTCCTAAGAGCACCATAATCACAACTTTTAGCACATAATTAGGGGAGAAAACTCTATATAAAACCATAATATCAAACTCCCCCAAGCTAAACCTTTGCTTGTCCCTAAGCAAAGCACAACATGAATATGAATAGAATTTGCTTCACCCCTCAAAGTATGAAACTCAAACATTTTGACCTCAAAACCTTCAAGCAAGCAAAGTTCAAGTTCAGTTGAATCAGATCACTTTTGACTACCAATCACTTAAGCAAATTGTCCGAAATAGCAGCCATACATAACTTGCAATCTTGAAAAGGGACTCACCAGGTGTCACTCCTCTCAATTTTTGTGGCGAGCATAAAGTGTGCCCGAACGCTCACCAACCCAACCATAATATCCCTTCCCTCTCACACTCTCATGTGTTTAGAAAAGGTAAAATATCGCTCATCCTACTCAAGTCGACTCGAATAACAAACTTAAACTTCACTTTGGCACATTGACTCTGTATCATTCCAATAAACATTCAAACAAGTGCTCAAAAGGTCTTTCTGAGGGTTGTAATGGGGCTCGGGTAAAGGTATGGGAATTATTTGGGGAATGTGGTGGAAAAGCCCAGAAAAGGGGAGCAATCAACACTAGTAGAACTAGGTGTGGTAAAACAACTTCCATGGTCTCAATCACATACCCAAAATAATGACCAACTTTAGATTTTTCGAACCAACCAACAATTGTCTCTTGATAGTTTTCAGCAAAATGTATTGTTCTGATTTTTTACACTTTTTTCTTTTCATGACTCGTGACTTCTTGATTCTTTTCATGTGTTATTTTCTATTTTTTTTTTCTTTGTTTTCTTTTCTCTTATTCACTTCACCTCATGTCAACATAAACATATTTTCCAATCAACCCGAAAATCAACCACAAACATAGTTCTAACCTAACAAATGCTCCCCCAAGCTAGGCTTGGGACAATAAACATTGAAAAGGCTCAAGGCATGTAATGTGGCTTGATATAGATCCAAAAACTCATTAGGCTCAGCGGGGCTAGGAGGGAAATGATTCTTTTGTAGAAAATTCTGAGGCCAAAAATCAAACAATTGAACGCCTCTATCACAGCACAATGTTCAAAGTCATCAGAAATCAACGAGTACAATGCCAAAGTCAAGATAAGAATGATATGAGGAACTAACACACAAGGATAATTCGGACATAAATATGCATCCGAAGGCTCGAATGAATCCTTACAATGTAACCAGTTCAAGCATGCAGTTAAAGTAGGTGTTTTATCATCAAAATCTACTCAAGACCAAGGCAATCAAAGATCACATCACAACATCCCAATCACGAATGCCCGACTATCCAGTATAATGAGTTAAATCATTTTTCAAAGGCAAAGTTTGGGGCACAGGGAAGCAATTAGACTATTCATGTTCAACTCGTATTTTTGGTATTTTTTCAGCAATATTTCATTTTTTTGTTGTTTTGTTTTTATGAAAAGAAAAAGTTAACTAATTAACTACTTAACTAGCCTAAGAACACATACACTAACCTACCTAAAAAGCAATAATAGTGAGAGTGATACTTACAGAAATCCTCCCCCAAGCTGAACGTGCAATGACCTCATTGCAACAAGAGGAAGGAAGACATGGATATCAGTCATCCATGTGCACGTCCTCACTAGCCTCATCTCCATCCACCTCATTGCCGGGCTGACTGTAGCTCGGGTTCCAAGTATACCAAGAGGATGTGCATCATGCTCAGCAATGCGATGCAAGCGGCAGTTCTCGTCTACATCGATACAAAGCCAGGTGTTGATCAGTTGGCTATGTATCGACCCGCTGACTAAGATTCTGTAGAAGAACACCATTGGCATCAACCTGCTGGCTGAGCCCTGGATGCCGCTGTATTGGCTGTAATGCCAGTATCCATAGCTGAAGCAGGGTCATCATCTCCTGAAAATCAAAGGAAGGAGGAGCAGTAGAATATGGGGGAGGGGGAGCATCAGAAGATGAGGGATATCCTCAACATGGGGACGACGTAATAGGTACGCTCAGGGATCTGGGGCGAGGGGTGGGAAAGTCAGAACCTGCAATGGGAAGGTGATAGTGAGGTTGGCCAGGTTTGATTTTGGCCAAAGGGTTGGGCAGGTCAATGGAACGCATTCCGTTAATTTGCCACTTGTATGTATCCCCACCCCGTTCTAACCAATGCAGGCGAGTGAGATAGGCATAGTCCAATAGGGTAGGTCCTAAGGCCGCTGATACGAGTCTCGTCAAAGGGGAATGGCCCTAGCAAAAAGACTGACTAGCCCCCCGTTCACGATGGGATGAAAGGAGAACGTCCCATCGGCGCGCCGCTTAGGGTATGTGGTGGCAATACGCTCCATTTGGAGCGCAACATGGTGAGGGATGTTGTAGTGGAAACGGCAGGGAGTGCCCCGATACATGTAGCTACCTATGAGATAAAGCTCATCCCCTCGAATGAGCTGCCCTTCAACCCTCCCAAACAAGGTCTTTGACATGAAACGAACCCAAATTTTGAAGATGGGTTGGTGTATATACCTAGCATGACAGTGTTGCAAGGTAAAATCAGTTTCGTCCCGTTATGGCATAGTAAATGTCCCTGTGATGATAGTCAGGGGATGCCCAATCTCCCCCGGTTGAGGACACGGAGTATGCGAGCAAACTCCGGAGGGTGAGGGTGAAGTCCCTATTTAAGAGCCTATAGGAAACATGCGAAATTGGTCCTGAGCGAGGGTGGGTCACGTTCAAGCTACTGTAGAATTCATACACAAGCACTGGATAAAGGGATTCCATACCAATGATTTTCATAAAATCCTTAAATTCATTATTAATTTCCAATTTATCCAAAAATTCAATATCAAGGAACGTGGTAGGACTTACCTCGCGCCCCTTGAGGCGCTGAAATCGTTCCCTTTGTTCTCCGTGGAGAAGATGACTTCCGGGAAGGTCTCATCTCGGGGAATTTCCGGTGGTGGTGGTGGTTGTGAGCCCGTTGTAGATTTTCGTCGCCTTGTGAACATGATGCTAGGATGTGCAAAATTTCGAAGCTTCAACTCACTCTCTAATGGGGAAAAGAGTGGAAAACTTGTAAGCACTCAAATCTCACTTTAATGGTGGAAAAGAATGAAGAAGAAGATGAAGGAGAGAGATAGAGTGGGAGAAAAGTGAAGAAAATAGAGTGAGAGATGAGTAGAAAGTGATAGAGAGAAAAATTGGTAAGAATTTGAAGGTTTGAGGTAGGGTCTTCAATGGTGGAAAGGGGGTTTTGGAGAAGAAGATGAGAGAATTTGGGGGTTAGGGTTTGGAGGAGAGAGAAAATGTGAGAGGAAGTGAGTGAAAAGAAGGGGAAAAACCCCTTTAATTTCGCCAGCCGGACCCTGAGCCCGATCGGGTGAGTCTGGCCCGATGCCATCGGGCGTACTTTTCCCTTTCGCTTTTTCCTGAAAACCGTTGCGCGCCCGATAGGGCAACCCCGCCCGATTCCATCGGGCGTCTGTCAGTTATTTCGCTGAAAAAAGATTTGGTTGCGGGCCCGATCGGGCGATATTTTTTTGTCTTCCATCTCTGGTTGCGGGCCCGATCGGGCATGGTCGCCCGATCCCATCGGGCGAAACCAAATTTTGTCGTAAATTCCCTTGACGGATCGGACGTCCATGCCCGGACGCACTTTTTCATGCAATTCTTATTTTCGTTGCGCGCCCGATCGGGCAGCCTTGCCCGATGGCGTCGGGCTATGCCCAGTAAGCAATGGCTCGTATTTTTGAGTGAATATTTCCAGTTGGTAAGCACTCCTGCACACATGTAACCTGAAGAGGAATATCAGTACCCTCTCACTCTCTCACCAAACTACAAAAATGAACAAAGTAAAAAGAATAAAAATCAAGAAAAACTACGAAAGTAAGAGAGAGAAATCGGGTTGCCTCCCGATTAGCGCTGGTTTATAAAGGTCCCACACGACCATAATGCTTCATCCCTCAAACAGAAGGGGATGGGGGTTGAAGGTATAACTCCTCCACAGATCCAACAGGGATTCCGGTATAGTACAACTTCAGACGTTGTCCATTAACTTTGAACTTCTCGCCTGTTGCATTCATAACCTCAATAGAACCAAACTTGTTAGTGTTAGTGACAAAAAAAGGACCAGACCACCTAGATTTCAGCTTACCAGGAAAAAGCTTTAGTCTAGAGTTGTACAGTAAAACCTTGTCACCAATATTGAACTCCCTACTCAGATTTTTCTTATCATGCCATCTCTTAGTGCGCTCTTTGTAGATTCGCGAACTATCATAAAAATTTAGTCTAAGTTCATCAAGCTCATTGATTTGCAATAAACGCTTTTCTCCTGCTATTTAGCATCAAGGTTCAACTCTTTAACCGCCCAAAAAGCCTTATACTCTAGTTCGACAGGTAGGTGGCATGCTTTTCCATAGACTAGTCGATAAGGGTGGTACCAATAGGGGTCTTAAAAGCAGTTCTATAAGCCCATAAGGTGTCATCTAACTTATCACTCCAATCTTTTCTCGATTTAGCTACCACTTTCTCCAAAATAGACTTTATTTCACGGTTAGACACTTCTACTTGCCCACTTGTCTGAGGATGGTATGCTAGGCCAGTCCTATGGTAGACACCATACTTTTTGAGTAGGGCTTCAAAGGTTCTTTTGTGAAAGTGAGATCCCCCATCACTAATGACAACTCTTGGTACCCCAAACCGTGGAAAGATAATCTTTTTAACATTTTCATGACAACCTTAGAGTCATTGGTCGGTGATGCAATAGCTTCTACCCACTTAGAGACATAGTCAACAGCAACAAGTATGAAATTGTTGCCTGAGGAAGAGGGAAAAGGACCCATAAAATCAATACCCCACACATCAAATAGTTCAACTTCTAGATGGGGTTTGGGGCATCTCATGTCTACGGGAAATATTTCCTATTCGTTGGCATGCATCACAAGACTTAACAAAAGTACTAGCATCATGAAAAAGTGTTGGCCAATAAAAACCAGATTGAAGTACCTTTGCTACTGTTTTGGAGGGCCCAGCATGGCCTCCACATGGAAGGGAGTGAGAGTGCTTCAGAATGTCATGCACCTCCCACTCTGGGATACATCGCCTGTAGATGGTGTCAGCACAGAGCTTGTAAAGCAAAGGGTCATCCCAAAAGAATTGTTTGGCATCATGGAGAAATTTCTTTCGCTGCTGGTAGCTCAGCTCTGGAGGGGTTTGTCCACTCACACAAAAGTTGGCGAAGTCCGCATACCACGGGGTAACAGAAGTGACTGCCAGGAGCTTATCATCAGGAAAGGAGTCGTCAATGGGTAGACCTTCTTCCATATCTTCATACTGCAAGCGGCACAAATGGTCAGCTACTACATTTTCTGCACCCTTTTTATCTCTAATCTCCAAGTCGAATTCTTGGCAGCAAAATCCACCGAATGAGTCGAGGCTTGGCCTCTTTTTTGGCGAGGAGGTACTTCAATGCAGCATGATCAGTGTAGACAATGATTTAGACCCAAGCAGATAGGTCCTGAACTTGTCCAAGGCATAGACCACAGCTAGCAGCTCTTTCTCGTAGTGGCATAATTAACTTGAGCTTCATCAGTCTTGCTAGCATAGTAGATGGCATGGAGGATGTTGTCTTTTCTCTGACCAAGGACAGCTCCCACAGCATAATCACTGGCATCACACATAATCTCAAATGGGAGGGTCCAATCTGGAGATCGGATGATAGGAGCATAATCAGAGCTTGTTGATCCTGTTAAAAGACACTAGCACTCATCATTAAACAGGAACGTACGGGGCATCCTTGAGGAGCAACTGAGTAAGTGGTTTAGCAATTTTAGAGAAGTCCTTGATAAAGTGGCGATAAAATCCCGCATGACCAAGAAAACCTCTAACACCCTTAACATTCACAGGAGGGGTAATTGCTCAATCACTTGAATTTTTGCTTTGTCCACCTGGATGCCTCGTTCAGAAATAATATGACCAAGTACCACTCCTTCAGTAACCATGAAGTGGCACTTCTCCCAGTTCAAGACAAGGTGGACATCCTCACATCTTTTCAGTACTTTAGTCAAATTCAGCAAACATGCATAAAATCAATGCCATACACACTAAAGTCATCCATAAATACTTCCATGATGGACTCAATAAATTCAGAAAATATGGCCATCATACAACGTTGGAAAGTAGCAGGGGCATTACATAGGCCAAAGGGCATCCTTCGATATGCAAAGGTACCATAAGGACATGTAAAGGTGGTCTTCTCCTGGTCATCTGGGTGGATAGGGATTTGAAAGAAACCAGAATAACCATCTAGATAACAGAAATGAGAATGACAAGCTAGACGTTCCAAAATCTGATCAATGAAGGGAAGGGGAAAATGGTCTTTCTTAGTGGCAACATTTAATTTCCTATAATCAATGCACATACGCCACCCAGTAACTACTCTTGTAGCAATTAATTCATTTTTCTCATTTTTAACTACAGTAGTACCGCCCTTTTTGGAACCACTTGAACTGGACTCACCCACTTAGAATCAGAAATAGGATAGATAATCCCAGCATCAAGCAATTTCATAACCTCTTTTTTGACAACTTCCTGCATATTCGGGTTCAAACGACGCTGACCTTGTATACTAGGACGATGATCATCCTCAAGATGAATTTTATGCATGCAAAAGTCAGGGCTTATGCCTTTCAAATCATCAATATTATATCCAATGGCCTTTTTATGTTGTCGCAAAACAGACAAAAGTTGAGACATTTGACCATCATTTAATGCAGCACTAACAATCACAGGGCAATTTTCAAAATCATCTAGAAAAGCATATCGCAGAGAAGGGGGAAGGGTTTTCAGTTCAGGTTTCTTTACCTCTACCGGTTGAGTAGCACATACTAACCGTTCATCCTCATGAGTGTTAGTACCATCAAGCTCGACACAGGTAAAAGCTGCTTCCCAAGCATCCACTTCAGTAGTCCGGATAATATCATCACCTGTGGAAGAGGTAAAACAAAGCAAAGCCTCCAGTGGATCCCGCAGAAGGGATTGAGGCATGTCATCATTAACCAGCACATCAATGACATCTATTCTTAACAGGCTTCCTCTAGCATGGGACTTTTCAAAGCATTGGTCAAACTAAAAGTTACCTTATCATCCCCCACAGTCAAAGTCAATTTCCCATTTTTAACATCTATGACAGCTCCAGCAGTATGAAGGAAGGTCTTCCTAAAATGATTGGGATTTGAGTATCCTCTTCCATTTCAAGCATAACAAAATCCACGGGAATGTAAAATTTACCTACCCTCACAGGAACGTCCTCTAAGATACCTGGGGGTATTTAACAGAACGGTCAGCCATTTGAAGAGTAATGTTGGTACATTTTAAATCTCCCATGTCAAGCTTTTTACAAACAGTCAAGGGCATGACACTAACACTAGCACCTAAATCACATAAGCTTTGTCAATAAATATGGTGCCAATATTACAAGGGATGGAGAAACTCCCCGGATCTTTCAATTTAGGAGGGGATTGATTTTGCAAAAGAACACTACATTCTTCAGTAAAGGCAACAGTTTCTACTGCATTAAAGGCTCTTTTCCTAGTCAAAATTTCCTTCAAAAATTTAGCATATGCAGGTACTTGAGTAATGAGTTCAGTAAATGGGACAGTTACCTGAAGATTCTTCACTACCTCCATAAACTTACCAAGTTGGTGATCCAGCTTATTCTTTGATAGACGAGTGGGGAAGGGTACCTTTATCGCAGGAGTGGTGGAGGAATTTTTTTCAGGTAGTATCTGCTTCTCTGCAGATGTGTTGGTGGTAGCCTCAGGAGCTGACGAAGTTTCAGTAATGTCTGCATTTTTTTCTGGCTTAACCGGGCCATCCTTAGGCATTGGGGGACCATCATAATGTGTTCCACTCCTAAAGTGATGGCATTGGCAGTGTCCCTTGGTTGCATTGATTGTGAAGGTAAGGCCCCAGGTGGCCTACTAGCAGAAGAACTAGCCAACTGAGCTAGTTGAGTCTCCAACATCTTGTTATGCGTGCCCAAATTTTCCAGTTGAGCTTTTGTGTCAGCTTGAAAAGCATTGAACCCCTTCTGCATCTGGAACATCATATTCTTCAACTCTGTCATGGCTGGGTCAGCAGGAGGAGCAGGCTGTGGAGGTGCTTGATTTCTTTGAAAACCAGGTGGAGCTTGTTGTGGAGGTTGGTATTGTTGACCCTGTTGTTGAGGTGGATATGGTTGTTGAGGTTGAGGGTTCAACACATTAGTACTCCTATATGAGAGGTTGGGATGGTGTCTTAACCCAGGATTATAGGTGTTGGAATAGGGGTTGAACTGGTTCCTAGGTTGTGACTGGAAAGCATTGACGGCTTCACAGTTATTTCCCAGCGCAGGACACTCTTGAGAGTTGTGCCCAGATTTGATAGGCTAAAGTCGTATCACCTAATCAAAAATAACCTAAGGTCCACTAACTAGTAGTCAGGGAAGTCAGGATCGAATCCACAGGGAGAAGTTATACTATCGTATCTGAACTCTAATATTATACTAACGAAATCAGATGAATGGTTGTGTTACTAAACTAAATAGATAACATAATTAAATATGAAGGTGTAAATATATTAATAAAGTACTAGAATCATGGATCACTATGCATACAACTCGGGAAATCAGGGATAAATAATAACCACCTAGTAAATTAACTGTCTAGGGCACATGTAATTTCTCTCGAACATTACCTCCCTCAAAGATCACCCAGCCGCTCTCGCATAGTTAAGGGTCACTTTGCCTAATAATTGAAAGCCTATACGGTATCTCTCCTCTCGAAGTAGATTCAGTATTGCAACAGTAGAAATATAAATCAGGCCTAACTTATAATCCTAGCATGAAGAATCAATCAAAGGAAACAGTTGAAATACAAGATAATCGAACTAATCTATCAATCCCTCATTGCATACATAGATCTCCACAATTCTAGATATAGAACTACTCACTCATAATCATAAAAACAATAACAAGAATCATATAAAAACTCATACCTTAAAACATGGCAAATAACTAAGAAAATAATATAATTAACGATGGAAGAAATAACAAAGAAATAATGAAGAAAGATTCCGAATTATATTGAACTATGAATAAGCAAAAGGTTTGATCTTGAATTGAAATCACAAAGCACTAAATTAAGGTTCTTGAAACACTCTCTAGAGAAAACTACTAATAAAAGCTAGATAGGAGCTAATAATTCTGATTTTTCTATTTATACAAGCCCTAAAACAATAAAAGAAAATCTCGAAAGAAGGGACCCGTAATCATTAAAAAAACCGCGTCTCGTCAGCCGCCCGATCGGGCCAAAGTCGCCCGATGAAATCGGGCTTCAAAGCGAAGGAGAATCCAAAAAACCGTCAGACGCCCGATGAGATCGGGCTGACCCGCCCGATGACATCGGGCGGTCTGATGACATGGTAGGCAGAAGTAGATGGCAGGGAGCCCGACGTCGGGCCAGGTCGCCCGATCGGGCGAAACACCGAAATACGACTGGGCGTCTGACGCCCGATCGGGCCCGCAACAGAAACCTTGAACGCGCTTCTTCGCCCGATCGGGCTGGGCCGCCCGATGCTATCGGGCCGATCTGTTTTATCTCGTTTCTTGTTCTTCTTTGCTCAAAGTCATCCTCGGGAGCTAGAAACTCGGCATCTAACCTCTCTTATCCACTGTGCAATCATGTAAAGTAGGTAATAGCTTCCAAAACCTACAATTCAATACAAAATAGCAAACCACAACTAGATGGAGAGAGTTAGTACCAAATGGCTCCTAAGAGCACCATAATCACAACTTTTAGCACATAATTAAGGGAGAAAACTCTATATAAAACCATAATACCAAACCTTTTCGCCAGAAAATTGAAGTCTTTTTGTCGGAAAATCAAAGCCTTTCGCCGGAAACCGTGAACAATATAGTGTGAGACAGTGTGGGAGTAGAGATAGTGTGTAACACCCCCAAATTACTCACTTTTAAATAAATAATTTAATAAATAATATTTGAGTAATTTAGGAGTATTACCGCCACGTGACTAACACGCTTTCGGCAACCAACTACTAACTAACCAAAATAACTTGCAGCGGAAGACTTTAACCAAAAATAATAATACTTCTTTATTAATAAAGTAAATATTGTCTCAATACTCAAAATAAATGAAACACTCTAATCTAGGTGAAGATCCCCTTCCTAGTATGCTCCCATGCACATCCAAAATTCACCTGCAAATCTGCTTACCAAAAAGGTAAACAGGGCAAAGCCAAATAGGAAAAAGGAAATACGCGTCAGTATAAAACTGAGTACGAAATGTACTAGATAAGTAACACATTTGTTAGTTCGTAACAATTTTTCATTTCGAAAACTCCATACCAATAATATCAAGAATAAACTATTTTCAAACACTTAATAATAATTCAAGAATAACATTTTAAGAACAAACTCTTTCCAAACACTTGAATAATAATTCAAGAACAACCTTTTAAGAACAAACTCTTTCCAAACACTTGAATATAATTCAAGAATAACCTTTTAAGAATAAACTCTTTCCAAACAACTTGGATTAAAAATAATCCTGAAAACAATTCCTCTTCTTATCTCCCCTTCTATTTTGCTAAGTGTGCACACCCCCAAGCTAGTCATCCCATCACGGAGCTATATCAAGGGGTAACTATAATTGCCAACAAGTGGACTTTGAATCTCTTGATATTAATCAAGCGGAAATAATAATAATATGACTTGTAAGTCATGAATAAACCTCCTTTCCTCATAAACAACTTTTTGAACATTCAAATTTCATAAAAACCAATCAACCTTTCCTTGTAAAAATAATTTAATTTTCCAAAAAGGATAACAAAACTTCTATATAAAATGATTGATAAAATCATTCCTTCTTTCACTTTCAAGAGTGAATAATAAAACTTGTAACCATTTTAAACCAAATTTCTAAACCAATCCAACCAATAAAATCAATAAACAACTTTATCATATAAACCACATTTTAAAAGATCTAGCTACATAACGTACCTTGATCTTGCACAAACTAATACTAGTATCTTCACTTATTCTTATACTTGAGCTTTCTCATAGCCAACCAACAAGCAATCTACCACATGAACTTAATCATGAATTTAAACATGAATGATCTATCATGAGCATAATATTTTTGAGTAAGAAATATGAAAATATTTTTCTTAAACAAAAGAAAATTGAAACTTGAATAAGAAATATAAAACTAGAATACATAGGAAGAGAAAGAAGAACTTTGAAGTAAGAAATTATAGATTCTTCAAAGTTTTTGTGTGGAAAAGATGGCTAAAGGTGTGGGGTATTTATAGGAGTAGAATAGATAGTACTTAATTTTCAAAATTAAAGAGTTTGTAACCTTCACCATAAATTAGGAGATTAAACCAAGATTTGTAACCTTCATCATAAATTTGGAAAACAAAACTCCCCATTTACTTCACAATCCCGTCAAAAATAATGGCCTAAAAAAAAATTTTTTTTTTTTTTTTTTTTTTGGTTTTTTGAATAATTTTGACTAGGATTTAAACCAAAAGTTTAACAAATCCAATTTTGGCGCCATATTCCCGCCAAAATAATTTAAAACCAATAAATTACTAAAATATCCTTTGCTTAAAATATTTATTTTAGAAAATAATATAAAATATATATTTATTTATTTAAATAAATACTAAAAATACGGGGTATTACAGTCTACCCCCTTAAAAGAAGTTTCGACCTCGAAACTTAAGGCAAAAAGTCATAATCACTTTCCAAAAACGGATTAAAATTCAAAATCGTAGTTTCTGACTCAAATGCTCAGACAAAAAGTCATAATCACTTTTCAAAAAATCGTAGTTTCTGACTCAAATGCTCAGTGTAAAATGCATATAATGACTCAAAAATATGCTAAAATGCATAACTATAGTAAAAGCGCGAAACTCTATCGCATTCTACCCCCTTAAAAGGAGTTACGACCCCGTAACTCGACAACTAACCTCGGAAAACAACGTGGATATTTCTTGCGTATATCCGCTTTAACTTCCTATGTTGCTTCCTCAGTCTGATGGTTTGACCATAATACTTTGACTAATCTTACATCCTTAGTCTGAGTACTTCTAACTTTACTATCAAGGATTCTTACATGTTTTTCTCGTAAGTCAAACTATCATTTAATTCAATGGCCTCAGGTTGCAGCACATGAGACACATCCGAAATATACTTCCTTAACTAAGATATATGAAAAACATCATCGACTCGACTTAAAACATTTGGCAAATGCAACTTATATGCCACTTTTTTCGAACTTCTTTAACACCTCATATGGCCCGATATACTTTGGACTTAACTTTCGCTTCTTCCCAAATCGCATCACCCCTTTCATTGGAGATATTTTCAACAATACCTTCTCCCCAACCTGAAACTCTTCATCCCTTCGCTTCAAATCAGCATAACTCTTACATTAACCTTATCTTTTCTTGAATCACTTTCACCTCTTTCGCCGTCTCTTTGAGGAATTCGGTTCAAGCACCACGATTTCTCTAATATCATTCCAGTAGACTGGACCTTTACCCTTCCGACCATATAAAGCCTTAAACGAAGCCATACCAAATACTTGCATGATGACTGTTCTTGTATAGGAAAATTCTATAAATCCAAGAAATCCTCGCATGAACCTTGATACTCCATAACACAAGATCGCAACATATCTTCTAAAGTCTGAATTGTTCAATCTATTTGCCTATCTGTAGCCAGATGAAAAGCTTACTCATAAAAATTAGTTCCCAAAGCCTTCTACAAACTCTCCAAAATTGAAAGAACCGTGAATCACGATCAAAACAATGTCCTTAGGCACACCATGATATTTCACCACCCTTCACATATGCTTTAGCCAATTGATCCATGACCAAGTATTCTTCATAGGATGAAAGTTGCGATTAGTAAACGATCTACCACTACCAAATTGTATCATTTTCAGCCTTAATTCTTGGTAATGCAGACACAAAATCCATTGATATAGAATTCCCATTTCCATCTCGGAATATCCAGGGCTGAACCTTCCTTTGCGCTCTTGTGCTCAAACTTGACCTTTTAGCATGTGAGACACTTAGCCACGAACTCTGCTACCTCTCGCTTCATGTTTGGCCACCAAACATTTGCTTCATGTCCTTATACAACTTATCACCACCTGGGTGTACTGAATAAGGTGAGCTATGAGCTTCTTCCATTAATTTCCGCTTCACACTTCTCTATTATTTGGTATACACCACCTCCTTTGAACCGAATACTTCCATCATCGGCTATTGGAAATCGACACCTGACATCCGGATCTTCTCTCGAATCTTTTCTAACTTTTCATCCTTTGATTGACCCTCCCTAATCTCATCATAGATTGAGGGTTGAATCGACAAAGAACCCAATAATTCTTCAACACCTCCTTCTTCTATTACTTCCAATGACATTTTCTAGAAACTCGACACATAACTGACTTGGCAACACATTGCATTAACTGAATGACTCGACTTTCGACAATGCTCAGCAACAACATTAGCTTTCCCTTCATGATACTGGATCTCAGATCATTAATCTTGATCAACTCCAACCACCTCCTCTGCCTCATGTTCAACTCCTTCTGAGTGAAATGTACTTTAAGCTCTTATGATCTGTGTACAACTTACATGTTGCCCCATACAAGTAGTTCGCTATAACTTCAAAGCAAACACTATTACAACTAATTCAAGATCATGGTTGGATAATTCACCTAATATGGTTTTAACTGCCTAAAGCATAAGCAATGACCTTCCGGTTCTGCATCAATACACACCCTAACAAATTTCGAAGCATCACTATAAACATCATACTGCTGACTTTCATCAGGTAGAGCCAAAACGGTGTTGTAGTCAACCTTTCCTTCAACACCAAAAAAAACTTCCTCACACTCTGGATTCCTAACAAACTTACATTCTTCTTCATCAGGCTAGTCATTGGTCTCGATATTTCGAGAAATCCTTTACAAATCTTCGATAGTAACCAGCTAACCCAAGGAAACTCCTTATATCAACACACATCTTTGGTTTGGCCACTCGCGCACCGCTTGAATCTTAGAGGATCCACTGAAACTCATCCTTTAAGATAACATGTCCAAAAATGCAACCTTATCCAACCAAAAACTCACACTTAGAGAACTTGGCGTACAACTTATGCTCTCTTAGGGTGGACAAAACTTCCCTCAAATGCAGTTCATGACACTCCTAACCTTCGAATATATCAAAATATCATCTATAAACACAACCACATATTTATTCAAGCATGGCCTGAAAATCCTATGCATCAAATCCATGAACATTGCAGGTGCTTTTCAGACCAAATGGCATCACTGTGAACTCAAAGTGACCATGACGCATCCTAAACGCAGTCTTAGAAATATCACCCTCGCAATCCTCAATTGGTGATAACCTAACCTAAATCTATCTTGAGAAAATCCCCACTCCTTTCAACTGATCAAATAAATCATCTATTCTCGGAAGTGGATACTTATTCTTGATCGTCACATTGTTCAACTCCCGATAATCAATGCACAACCTCAAACTACCATCCTTCTTTTTCAAAACAATACAGGTGCATCCCAAGGAGACGAACTAGGTCTTATATACCCTTTTTCCAATAACTCCTCCAACTGAACTTTTAACTCTTTCATCTCAGCTGGAGCCATTCTATAGGAGCCTTTGAAATAGGTCCGGTTCCTGGCATCAAGTCTACGATGAACTCAAGATCCCTAACCGGTGGCACACTCGGTATCTCTTCAGGAAACACATCAGGAAACTCAGATACGACCGGGATCTCCCTATTCTCATCTTCCTTTTCAATCCTCTGAACTCCACATAAGAATAATGGACACCCCTTCTTCACATAAGATTGAATTCTCATCGCAGACACTATCTTCATTCCTTTCTCCTTCCCAAGCTTCCTATAAGTCACCCTTTCTTTCTTGGGAACGACTAAGGACACCATCTGGGCCTCACAATCAATTTGAGCCTTGAATCTTCCCAACCAATCCATCCCCAAAACCACATCGAGGTCTCACAAATCAAACTCAACTAAGTCGGATGGAAAGTTCACCCCAACTATCACTAAAGGTACTTGACTATGCAACCTAGTACAATTAAACATTTTCCCTGATGGCAAGCCAATTTCCAAAGAAATAGACACTGGACTGCTTAACTGGAGCTTGTCTACTAAAGTGCTAGAAATAAATGAATGAGATGCTCCTGAATCAAATAACACTTTGACAGACAAGGAATTAATGAAAAAGGTTCCAACTACTACCTCAGAACATTTGAGCCTCACGGCGGTTCATGATGAAAACTCTGCCTTTAGACTGATTCCCCATCCCTGGTTTAACACCAGCACTGGAAGAAGCTAACTTCTGTTGATCATTCTGAGGTGCCTTACTACTCGGGTCAGGTTTGACTGCAGGTTCTCCACCAGCTTTTCTAAAGCACTCATACTCACGGTGCCCCAATTTCTGACAATAATGGCATGTCACCAAGTTGCCTTGACAATCTTTTCCAGGGTAGTTCTTATCACACCTTTTGCAGAAAAAGGTTCGCTCACTTTCTTCCCATTCCCTTGGCTCCCATTAGGCTTCCGACTAGGATACCTATTGTATTTCAGTTTTGTGAAATCCACCATTAGGCTTAGGCTTCTTATCTTCATATTTTTTGGTTCCCATTGTTGTTATACTTCCTCTTTTCTCCCAGAGGAAGTTCGTGCAATCTTCCTTCCTTTAATCCCATATAAGTGAGCAGCTCTACCATAAATTTCATCAAGAGTCTCAAAAGTTACTCCTCCCAACTTACTTTGGAGAGTTAAGGTTAACCCTTGCTCAAACCTTTGGGCCTTCAAAGTCTCAGATGGTACTATCTCAGGTGCGAACCTCATTAACTCCAAAATTTGCTATAATACTCATTAACAGACATAGTCCCTATCCTCAAATTGGTGAACTCCATAGCCTTTTGCTTCCTTAAGTACGCAGGATAAAACTTAGTCCTCAGGCTTCTTTAAACTCGTTCCACCTGAAGTCCGGATCCTCTAAAAGATCATCTTTCCTTTGTTTCCACAATAGGTCTGCCTCATCTCTCAAATAATAAACAACATTATTAACTCTAAGGTTTTCAGGGCACACTATGACATCAAAAAGCTTATCAAATTCTCAGATCCAGTTTTCTAAACTAGATGGGTCCTCTTTCCCATGGTAAGTCGGAGGTTTGACAGCTGCTACCCTCTTAAAGACCTCACCAAAACTATCGGTCTCACTCTGCTTGTTGCTTGATTACTATCACTTGAGTGATGTTTTCAGTTATCTTTGCTAGCCTTCTAACCATAGAACTTATACTCCTTCTCCTTCTTTCTGCCGTTCTACTAGATATAAGGGTGTTTGAGGATAAATCTCAACTAACATTCATAGAATAGTTGTGTAACTACCAAAAAAAAAAAATAACCATGCGGTATAACTAGTTCAAAACATAGCAATCACATATTTCATATATCACGGCCAAATATGAAGCCTTATTTATAACAACTACTAGAATATTTGAGCATATCAAAATATTCTTAAGACAACTAGAACGTTTCATGACCAAAACAAAACTATATATGTCTACGATCTGAAAACTTTAAACTCTGGTACGTAGTCTGTCTAAATAACATTCTCCAACTCATCAATGGCCATATAATCAGACTGGCCTGAGTATTTTCGAAAGGTAAAAAAAATACACATAGTACTACTATTTGCTCGCCAATGCAGCATGACTTCTTGCTTATCCCATACATAGGGAATAACATAAACTTTTTCCTTAACTTCCAACAACGATCATATAAAAGCAAAAAGAATTGAAATATTACAAGTACATCATCATAAAAGTAATACTAATATATGATAACTAAATATATATAGTTTAAGATTTGTACTAGATGCACCACTATGGCTTAAAATATTTATTTCAAAAATTTTAAAGTGTACTTGATTTCAAGATATAGAATAGCCAAGGTGATTATAGCTCCCAGGTAAGGAAGTTACCCACAGCGTCGGGGAGAGCCTTCCTAATCCTAGACAGAGCTTGTCACCCCAACATATCTACACCCTTCATCTTTCAAAATAAAAATAAAAAATATAATATATATACCTTTTTGTGGTACTAGCAAGATGCATCTATACAAATCGTCAAAAAGAAAACAATTAAGCTTAACAAAAACAATTTAGAATGCAAATGCGAAACTCTTATCTACCCATCCTATGTCTACCCATCAATTTTAATATTCAACTTTTATCTTTTCAAACCTGGCTCTGATACCACTTTGTAACACCCCCAAATTACTCACTTTTAAATAAATAATTTAATAAATAATATTTGAGTAATTTAGGAGTATTACCGCCACGTGACTAACACGCTTTCGGCAACCAACTACTAACTAACCAAAATAACTTGCAGCGGAAGACTTTAACCAAAAATAATAATACTTCTTTATTAATAAAAGTAAATATTGTCTCAATACTCAAAATAAATACACTCTAATCTAGGTGAAGATCCCCTTCCTAGTATGCTCCCATGCACATCCAAAATTCACCTGCAAATCTGCTTACCAAAAAGGTAAACAGGGCAAAGCCAAATAGGAAAAAGGAAATACGCGTCAGTATAAAACTGAGTACGAAATGTACTAGATAAGTAACACATTTGTTAGTTCGTAACAATTTTTCATTTCGAAAACTCCATAACCAATAATTCAAGAATAAACTATTTTCAAACACTTAATAATATTTCAAGAAATAACATTTTAAGAACAAACTCTTCCAAACACTTGAATAATAATTCAAGAACAACCTTTTAAGAACAAACTCTTTCCAAACACTTGAATAGTAATTCAAGAATAACCTTTTAAGATAAACTTTTCCAAACAACTTGGATTAAAAATAATCCTGAAAACAATTCCTCTTCTTATCTCCCCTTCTATTTTGCTAAGTGTGCACACCCCCCAAGCTAGTCATCCATCACGGAGCTATATCAAGGGGTAACTATAATTGCCAACAAGTGGACTTTGAATCTCTTGATATTAATCAAGCGGAAATAATAATAATATGACTTGTAAGTCATGAATAAACCTCCTTCCTCATAAACAATTTTGAACATTCAAAGTTCATAAAAACCAATCAACCTTTCCTTGTAAAAATAATTTAATTTCCAAAAAGGATAACAAAACTTCTATATAAAATGATTGATAAAATCATTCCTTCTTTCACTTTCAAGAGTGAATAATAAAACTTGTAACCATTTTAAACCAAATTTCTAAACCAATCCAACCAATAAAATCAATAAACAACTTTATCATATAAACCACATTTTAAAAGATCTAGCTACATAACGTACCTTGATCTTGCACAAACTAATACTAGTATCTTCACTTATTCTTATACTTGAGCTTTCTCATAGCCAACCAACAAGCAATCTACCACATGAACTTAATCATGAATTTAAACATGAATGATCTATCATGAGCATAATATTTTTGAGTAAAAATATGAAAATATTTTTCTTAAACAAAAGAAAATTGAAACTTGAATAAGAAATATAAAACTAGAATACATAGGAAGAGAAAGAAGAACTTTGAAGTAAGAAATTATAGATTCTTCAAAGTTTTTGTGTGGAAAAGATGGCTAAAGTAAGGTGTGGGGTATTTATAGGAGTAGAATAGATAGTACTTAATTTTCAAAATTAAAGAGTTTGTAACCTTCACCATAAATTAGGAGATTAAACCAAGATTTGTAACCTTCATCATAAATTTGGAAAAAAAAACTCCCCCATTTACTTCACAATCCCGTCAAAAATAATGGCCTAAAAAAAAAATTTTTTTTTTTTTTTTTTTTTTTTTGGTTTTTTGAATAATTTTGACTAGGATTTAAAACCAAAAGTTTAACAAATCCAATTTTGGCGCCATATTCCCGCCAAAATAATTTAAAACCAATAAATATACTAAAATATCCTTTGCTTAAAATATTTATTTTAGAACATAAATATAAAATATATATTTATTTATTTAAATAAATACTAAAAATACGGGGTATTACATAGTGTGTGTGAGAGTAGAGAGAAAGTCGAGAAAATGAAAGAGTGAACGGAAAAAAATACCCGTGTTTTTTTTAGATATGGACAAACATATTGTTTCGGTTTCTGGCAAGAACCGCAGCAATATATTAATATAATATTTTAAACTACAGTAATATGTTTGGTCAAATAGTCAAACTTCTCAAAAAATATCCGTAGAAACCATATTGTTGCGGTTTTTAGCCGAAATCGCAGCAATATGTTTATTTTCATATTTTTCCTTTTCTTTTTACGTGATATATTGTTATATATGGGTAAAACCGCAACAATAAGCAATTATTCTACTAGAGTATTGTTCATGTAATATTATATAACAGAACTTGTAGAGATTCACATAAACATTAGTACCTTTTTTATTCCTGCTGCAATTGTAGCATCTTGGTCACTGAATATAGTTATTGGAGATTTACCTCTCTTTCACTTTTTTAATGTTTGAAAAACTCATTCAAATGATGGTTTTATCTCATCTGCAAGAAACGCACGTGCAAACATTGTGTTTTTCCAATGGTTATTAATTCCTACAAATGGTGCACAAAAGAAATTATACTTGTTTTTCCTATATATAGTATCAAAAACCATAACATCTCCAAAGATTGTGTAGTCCTCAAGCATCATGGAGTCTCTCACAAACAAGTAGCAAACCTTTCCCTCATCATTCAACCTTACTCTAAAGAACAAGTTATTATATATGTTTGCATCTGCTCATGAAGGTTATCAATAATATTTTCTGAGTCCTTACCCTCAATTGGTTTTATTTTGAGTCTATAGCAGCAGGTGAAGCGATCCTTTATGGAATACCCCAATATGTCTTCACCATCGACTTTTGTACTCATGTATCTGAATGAATCTATTGGTCTCAATTCACACTCTTGCATAGCTTGTATAGTTTGTTGTATTAGATCACTTTTTTGATGCTCATATCTATGAAGGTAATTTATTGGCTCTCTTGTAACACTAGTGGAAAAAAGGCCATCTGATGCGGTCAAAATCCAGCTTACGGATGCAGTTTTGGTCCGCATCAGATGGGATCGCGGCAGATCTAAATTATTTACTGATGCGGTCCGACCGCATCAGTAAAGCATTTACTCACGCGGTTCTTAAGGATCCGCATCAGTTAATGTAATAAAACTGATGCGGTTTTCTATAATAACCGTATCAGTTTGTTGAGATGTATGTCAAAAAAAAATTCAGTTGTAGACCTGCAGGCCTACAAGTCTGTCGCGTAATAATGTATACCCACTACCAAAAGGTCTCCATAATTGAATAATGTATACCCACTACCAAAACAAACAACTCAATTACTCACTACCAAAACAAAATATCCACACTGCCAATACTTTTTACCCACTCTAATTTAATTAACAAAATACCCATTATGATTGAATGAAAATCCTACCAAATCATATATATTTTCTATCAAAAGTAAGACAAAAGAAAAGAAACAACAACCCTACTTAATTATCTGATTTAGTTAATTATATATTACACATACACATTAATTAAATCAATAAACACATACACAACTAAAAATTCAGTGAAATACATCCACATTAATTCCAAACAAAAAAAAAATACAATCTACATTTAAAAATTGCAAAATTTGGAATTAACGAAAAAAAAAGAAAAAAAACTGAAATGAAAATTAAACAAACCTAGATCTTAAAAATAAATAAGAAGGAAAAAAAATTGAAATCAAAATTAACGAATAAACCTAGATCTAAAAAAACGAAAAAAAAGGGAAAAAGAACTAAAATGAAAATTAACAAAAACAAACCTAGATCTAAAAAAAACTCAAAATTTACTCGTCGCCTGAACCCATGGAAGAGATTAACAAAAGAAAGACTGCTTAACTCGTCGCCTCCTTGAACGATTCTTCCGATTGCATTTGCGAAGGAGGAGATGTATCAATGACTCAAGGAAATGAAGGATCTAAAAATTAGCTTGTCAGCAAAATCTCAAATGGGGACTTAAAATCATGAGGAGTTGGAGAGATTTAGAGGGTTAGGAGAAAAAAAAGGGCGAGTGAGAGGGTGAGAAATGAAGGATTAGTTTTGGGTTAGGGTTTTGTGGGTTAGGGGCGAGTGTGTTAGGGTTAGAGAGAGGCATGAAACGGAGATGAAGGAGGGAAATGGGCAAGTTTTAGTTTGGGGGATTTTTATATTTGACAAGAAATGGGTTGTGCAATGAAGGGAAATGGGAAAAAATGGTGCTAGAGTCAGCACAAGGAATGGGTTTAAAGCTTATTGTGTAGTGAATTGTGATGGATACCCTTCTTAGGAATTTCTAAGTTCAAAGGGTCAAACAAAATCACAAAACAACTCAAGATATTGTGTATTACTACCATTCCTATTAATAAAAGTGAGGTAGTATTTTGTTGAAGGGGGGAAATGGGCTAGCTGAGGACGCGCATTTTGTTTTAGAAAAAAAAAAAGGAAAAATCTAATGCGATCCTAGAAACCGCATCAGATTTTCAAAAAAAAAATGCATCGTTTTTAATCTGATGCGCTCCACAAGAGGACCGCATCAGATTTTCCTTCCAGCGGCCTTCTCATTTTTTTAAATTGATTTTCTGATGCGGTTTAGTAAAAAGCGCATCTGTTACTAAATGACAGATGAGGTTTTTTGCACTAGTGTAAGTGGATGATTGTGTTTTATAACATGTTGTATCTCATATTGTCCTTCAGGGTTTATCCTTGCTCTAATTTGAGCGGGACATTCAGCTCTTGTGATCATAACTCTTCTTGTCCTTTGCTTTTTTAGGGTTTTGTTGTTTTGAAGTGCTCTCATGTATCATTGTATCTGTGTTATTCTCTCCCTCTTTTTCTTTGTTTCTAGTGTTCCTTTTCCCTTGAGCAGAGCAAACATAGTACTTCTGATGTAGCATGTATTATAGACGACTTAAATCAGAGCATTGAAGCATTCGACGACGAACAACATCACAATTCAATCCAAATTGAACATCAGGATCCAATAGTAATAGATTTCAATAATAAACCAAGTTTTGAAGGTAACATCGAACTCAAGAATTACATCCGTTTGATTAAGCAAAGCAGTAACACTATTATTTTCTGTAGAAAATATAGAGTTATTTCATGATGAGCTCGAAAATCAAGTTGGCGAGCAATATGCTATAGTATCAACTGATGAATCTAATTCAGTTGTCATTCCAGGTAAGTTTAAAAAACACAATATATCATTCATATGTTATCCATATCATACAAAATATTTCACAGAAACACATTATATGCCACACAAAAATACTATATTACAAATACATACACTATATGCCACACAAAACACTATATTTTATCACATCCACACTATATCAGACGGAAACACACTATAGCATATAAAAAATATTACTTACACTATACAACATATATCATAAATGAATACACTATATGATAAATGAATACACTATATCATAAATAGATACACTATATCACACAGAAAGACACTATAGAATATAAAAAATATATTACGTACACTATATTACACAAAAATGGACTATAATACACAAATAAACTATATCACAAATCCAAACACTATATCTTAAATAAATACACTATATCATACAGAAGTACATTATAGCATATATAGAAAACATTACGTACAAAATGCACTATAGTACACAAATACATATACTATATCACACATACATTCACTGTCATAAATAGATACACTATTGCAAAAGTGACAAAAATGATCTTAATCTTTTACAACCTGTTCAACCGAACACTCATTGAATAAATATGAAGTTGGAGGAGTTTTACTTGGTCAAGTAAGACCAACATTCCAGACATTTTCACCTAAAAAAGAAATCGCAAACATTTTGAACCGATCATCAACTCAACAAACTCAATAATAAATGAAAAATTAAAAATCAATCTTATTTTGGCCCTTTGCGATGTAGTACACGAGTAAAATGAAAATTTGAGGTAAGTAATACATATTTGGTTACAAAACCAAATTACTCATGAAAACTAAAGATTACAACAAAACTAAAAATTAAAGAAGAGAGAGATTATAAGACTACGGTGGTGTACCGAGAGGCCGACTCATCAATGTTGTGTTAATTTTGGAACTTTAGTTATAAATGCCTTTGAATTATAAAGTAAAAGGAGTTTGAAAATACAAGGAGAATACTAGAGGATAAAAAATTAATAATAAGATATCTTATAGCTTATAGTTACTTGAAACATTTTTCAAAACTTGATAAAAATGTGTGGCAAATATATAAAATAATTGCATATAATGGGTGAGTCTATCTCAATCTGTATTACTAGTCCTAATTTTAATCAATTTACGTGCAACATATATTATAAAGCTTTATAACTAACTTAATATCCCCTTTTCAAATTTCATAAACAAAATTTGTTGACGACTAGAACTCCATAACTATGTATCCAGTCCGAAAAAAATAAAAAAAGACAATCATGCAATAACATGTGTAGTCGTTTAGACCACTATATGTAAGCGTGTGAAAAGATAATGTATATTATGCTTCAAATGGCGCAACAGAATCATACAAATATCACAAAGTACACGCTTTTACATGAAATGAATAAGTTTTGTGCGCAAAGGTATAGTTAAATGCAATGATACAATTATATGATCAAATGTTTTTAAAAAAAATATCTTTAAACCTTTTAAAAACATGGGGTGAATATTAAACATGGAATAAAACGTTAGAGGTCAATTTATTATAACTGAAATTTATGGGTTTAAATTGCACAATTGGTGATCAAAGTGGGAGAATTGAATTTGCTACATAAACATGACCATGTATTTTGTTGGGTGAAAGTTAATATTAGGCCAAAGAAAAAAAAATGAAAAAGTATATCATATACTTTAAACGTATAATTTCTTTTAAGAGTAAATGCATAGTTAGACAAAGGAACAGTCAATGTCTTTAGTAAATCAATCACTTTATAAATTTACATAACACAAACTAAGAGGAAATAACATCAAATATACGAGTCATTATCTTATAATTTATCAACTTTTGACGCAAACATGAAATATATGCACGTATTCAGTCTGATTGGAATGTAAATATTCTTACAAAATAAAAAATTCCCGTGCATTTTGCACGGGCCAAAAGCTAGTATCACTATAAAAGGACATTTTTGGCATAATGTGAGTTAATAGGCGAATTAGGTTGAGGTGCAAGTGATTTCAGGTCATTTAAGTTAACAGAATCAACATCAATTAATTCTTGAGGGTGTCTGATACATTATATGCAAAATTAAGAGATGCCCGATAAATGTTTTAAACCGCACAAGCATTTCATGAATTTTATAAAACCTCATGGATACTTGGTCCATATTAATAACCTTAAGATACAATAATTGTCCCATAAATGGGTTGACCTATCGTCAACTAACGGATACTGAAGTACTTTTTTTCGTTGTTGTTTCAAGACAGCCTGGAGCATCTGATTGTTGATTATAATTTGCAAGTTCCAAGAAGAATAACCACGAACAAACCAAAAAAACGGATACAGAGTATTATATTCTCTCCCCAAGAAAGTCTCTTTTTGGCAATTACTCATAAGAAAAGAAATTACCCAATTTTTTTTAAATCACATTTTCATCACGGCTCACTAAATCCAAATTAAGAGTACAAGTGTACAACCTTATCGATTTTTATACAGTTGTTTCACTTTAATTTCTATACTATTTGTATTACTTATCTTGACCTTATTTTTCTACTATGTAAGACTTGTGATTTTGAAGCTTAAGGTTATGGGATAAGATTCTGACAAATTTTGAGAAGTGAGATTTCCTTAACATCTAATTATAGTAACATACTCCTTCCGTCTCAAAATATAGTTCCCATTTTCTTTTTTTCACGGTAATTTATACAAGTAGAATCTAAGAGGGATAGTAAAGATTTTTTGTTTATTTCAATAAATTGTTGTATGGGAAAAGTAGGGATGGCAATTGGGCAGGGCGGGTGCGGAGGATGGTACCTCCACACCCGCACCCGCACCCGCATAAAATTCTAATCCCCATCCCCGCTCAACCACCTATTGCGGGGGAAAATTTCAGACCCATCCCCGCCCCACCACCCGCATGGGTACCCGCACCTACTTCATATCCGCGTCGTACCCACTTCATCCCCATCCTCACCACCCACATGGGTATCCGCACCCGCTTCGTACCTGCGTCACACCCATATATTTATATTTTGCAAGATAACATAATTAATAATATAAGTATATCAATAGAATTTTGATCATATATATGTGGAGCGGGCGGGGTGGGGATAGCATAAAATCCATACCCGCTCCACCACCCGTTGCGGGTAAAATTTTAATCCCCATTCCCGCCCCGTCCCCACCAAACCTAGACCCATCCCCGCCCCATTTGGGCGGGGATGGGGCGTGTCTCCTACTTGACCCGCCCCACTGCCATGAAAAGATGATTTTAGTAGAGAGAATGGAGAGTAATTGGTGAAAAAACATTAATTGTAACATTTTGGTTGAATAAGCAAAGGAAAAAACAAAATTCAAGAAACAAATAAATGATGGGACACGATTTTTCTAGACAAATTACGGAAAAATGTGGAACTAAATATGAAAATGAGAACTATATTTTGGGACACCCAAAATGGAAATGGGAACTATATTTTGGGACGGAGGGAGTAGTATAAAACTATTTTTAGTACTCTAATCATCGACTAAAATTTATGGTTGAGTTAGTCATTTGATATGGTACCAGAGCCAGCATAACATAAAGGTCACGGGTGTTCAAGTGTGGGAATAATTGTGTGTTACCCTGCTATAGGTTAACCTGGCATTCAATATATATAGTGTTTACATTACAGACCTATGACAATGAAAGTACCATTCTACCCTTTACAATATAATATTGTCCCTTTACATACAATATTATCTAATACATCCCCTCAATCTTTACGGGGTGAAACAACGGATAGATTGATACGATGTTTAGTAAACAAGTCAGTAGATAGGCCTTTAGTAAAAATATCGGCAACCTGAGACTGACACTAGTGGAAAAATGAAGAAGGGCTGCGCTGAAAAAGGCCTGTAGGGCGCAGCCCTTTCAATAGCATCCCTTCACATTTTTAGTAGGGCTGCGCTAGAAAAGTGCAGCCCTTCACTATGAAGGGTTGCGCTTTTTAGGTAAAAGCGCAGCCCTTCCTACCAAAAAAATAAATAAATTTTTTTTTTTTTGACATTTTTTACTCATAATCTCACATTTTCTGAAATTATACAGAAGAGAAGAGAAACGAAACGAAAATAAACCCAAAACAAAAAAAAAAAGAACGAAACGAAAATGAAAAAAAGGAACAAAAACTAATATACAGAAGAGAAGAAATTATAGATCTGAAAATACAAGAACATTAATCAAAACGAATATGAAAATACAAGAACATTAATCAAAACAAAGAGAAGTATACAAGAACATTAAATCAAAACAAAAAGAAGTATACAAGAACATTAATCAAAACAAAAGAGAAGTATACAAGAACATTAATCAAAACAAAGAGAAGTACGTATACAAGAACATTATAGATCTGAAAATACAAGAACTACCTCCAAACATTAACCTAATAATGTTTAAATACATAAAACAAAACCCTAATAAATAATTAAGGAAAAAAATTTTGAAAATACTTAAAATGCCTATTTGGAGGCTTAAACGAACTCATTGGCCCGTTCCGCTTCCGAAAAGGTATCACAATAGGCAATCGGACTCCGTCGACATGATTCGTGCAAATCATTTCAGGCTTTTTGTCGCGTTTGTCGAATTTTCTGGGAGTTTTTGAGAGAGAAGAGAGGATGAGAGAGAAGGAGGAAAGGGAGGAGGGTCGTGAGAGAGGAGAAAGAAGGAGGAAAATGGATGAGGGACGTGAGAGAGGAGAGAGAATGAGGGATAATATATCTGAAGCCCGCTCAATATTTCAAAGCCCGCAATTTTTTTATTACAAATTTTTTAAAAAAGGACTGCGCTTTTCTTCAAAAGCGCAGCCCTTCTGTTATGTAGGGCTGCGCTTTTGTACAAAAGCGCAGCCCTTCACTAGTAGGGCTGCGCTTTTATCAAAAGTGCAGCCCTTCCTTTTTTTTCCCCTAGTGTGAGTTGGAACATGTCGAACAATAAGACCCCCCTTGGCAACCATTTCTCGAACAAAGTGATAGTCAACATCGATATGCTTGCTACGATCATGATGAACTGGATTAGCAATAAGATAAGTAGTAGAGACATTGTCGCAATAGACAATCACAGGTTGATGGAGTAAATGACCAATATCAGCAAGAAGTTGCTTGAGCCAAATAGTTTCTGCAGCTGTGTAGGCAACGACCCTGTATTCAACTTCAGTGGAGGACATAGAGACAGTAGTTTGCTTTTTCGAACGCCAAGAAATTAAATTCTTCCCAAGAAAAACAGCATATCCAGTAGTAGAATGTCGTGTGTCAGGACATCCCGCCCAATCTGCATCAGAATAGGCAATAATAATATAAATACAACCCATAATCCAAAGTGCCATGCAGATATCTAAAAATTCTTTTCACAGCATGAAGGTGAGTAGTACGAGAAGCATGCATAAACTGAGACACCATATTAACAGCATAAGCAATATCAGGACGAGTCATAGTTAAGTACTGCAATGCACCGACCATACTACGATAATCTGTGGGATCAGCAAGAAGTTCTCCATCAAGTAGAGACAATGTTACTCTAGAGACAACAGAGTGGTAACTGGTTTAACCGTATGAAGATGGAATTTACGAAGTAAATTAGAGACATACTTATGTTGAGACAAAAATAAACCAGAGGGAGTACGCACAACCTGCACACCTAAGAAATAATGAAGATCCCCTAAATCCTTCATACCAAATTGAGAAGAAAGAACAGAGATGAATTTGGCAACAAGAGGAGGATACCCAGTAAGGACAATGTCATCAACATATAAGAGAAGAATAATGAGATGACCATGATATTTCAGAGTGAACATAGAAGTGTCACAACTGCTGCACTTGAAACCAATAGATAAAAGAAAATTGCTAAACCTGGAAAACCAAGCCCTAGGAGCTTGTTTCAAACCATAAATGGACTTACGAAGACGACAAATATGAGTAGGCTTAGATGGATGAATAAAACCCGGAGGTTGACGCATATAAACCTCTTCATTGAGAAAACCATGAAGAAACGCATTTTTGACAACTAACTGACGAATAGACCATTTAAGAGAAACATCAATAGTAAGAACCAAGCGAACAGTAGTAGGTTTAACAACAGGACTAAAGGTTTCCAAGTAATCAATAATGTCTGTTGATGATTGCCAAAAATAACAAGTCTGGCCTTGAACCGCTCCACAGAACCATCAGAATGATATTTAATCCTGTAAACCCACTTACAACCAAGCAAATTCTTATCATAGTTGCGAGGTACCAACTCCCATGTGTCATTTTTAATTGAAAGCTTTATATTCATCTAACATAGCTTGACACCAACGTGAGTCTTTAGACGCTTGTTTAAAATTAGTAGGTTCAGACTCAGTTATATCAGTTTTTAAGTTCATTAGAATTTTAGGCTTAGACACACCTACTTTAAGGCGAGAAACCATAGGATGTCGAGGTGGGACAACCATGGGGGACGATGACACACTAGGAGGGGGACTCGGGTTAGCGAGTGCAAGGGAAATGAGAGTGGCGGGGGAGCGGGGGGGGGGGGCGAGGACGCGACAGCAGATGCTGCTGGGCCAGCGATGGCTGGGGAGCCAACAAGCTGGGCAGCAGGGGCTGCTGGGCCAGCGAGAGCTGGGGAGCCAGCAAGTTGGGCAGCAGGGGCTGCTGGGCCAGCGAGTGCTGGGGATCCAGCAAGCTGAGCAGTAGGCCTCGAAGGGGTGCGAGGCAGCCCAGGCGACGAGGGAGTAGAGCTGAGATCAACAGGCGATGCGGGGGAGGTTGGCTAGCCTGCCAGCACATTGCGGGCTAGCCCGACAGCAGGCAACGTGCGTTGCGTAGAGGAAGGAGGCGCTGAACTCGGTGGAGCAAGCGAGGCAAAACGCAACTGAGGAGACACATTTGTGGGGGACCAGTCCGAAGTCAAAGCTAAGGGTGAGGTATAGGGGACAACAGAGACAGGACCAACTAAAGCACGATACGAAAATTTATGTTCATGAAAAAGAACATGACAACTAGTGTAGACTTTCTATGTAGTAGGATCAAAACATAAATACCCTTTATATTCCAATGCATATCCAATAAAAACACAGGTTTTAGATTTAGGTTGCAGTTTGTGATTTGTAGAGTTTAGAAACAAAGGAAAGCATTCACAACCAAATGTTTTAAAAAATTGATAGGAAAGAGGACGATGAAATAATTTTTCAAAAGGAGAAACACCCCCTAAAACTGAGCTGGGTAATCGATTGATAGTATAAGTGGCAGTATATGAGGCATCAACCCAAAATTCTACAGGGAAGTCAGAATAAATAATCATAGTACGAGCCATTTCAATGATATGACGATGTTTGCATTCTGCAACACCGTTTTGAGCTGGATTATGGGGGCAAGATTTTGTTAAAAATAATACCATTGTCAGAAAAATGATGTAGAAAAGGAGAATTGTCAAATTCCCTTCCTCCATTATTTTGAAATATTTTAATTTTGCAATTAAAAAGATTTTCAACCATCATTTGAAACATAAGAAATTTAGAATAAGCTTCCGATTTTCGACGTAAAGGATAAATCCAGGAATAGCGCGAAAAATCATCAACAAACACAACATAATAACGAAATAACTGATTTGACAAAACATGAGATTGCCAGAGATCACTATGAATTTTATATAATGGATATGTAGAAATATGTTCAACTGAATCAAAAGGTAAACGATGTATTTTCCCTAGCTTACAGCCAACACAATCATTATGAAACTTAGAGGTACATGTAATATATTTATTTGAACCTAAGTTTCCTATAATGCTAGAAGATGTATGACCCAGACAAGCATGCCACACGTCACCCGACTTCTTAATGGCTAGGAAAGCAGGAACTGAAGGCTCAGGAGGGACAATGCTGGGTTGAAGAGGGTAGACACCTTGCTTACTGGTTCCCTGAAGCAGAACTTCCCCCGTTATCTGGTCCTTAACATAAACAGAATTTTTATCAAAACTCACAACACAATCATTTTCATGACACAACTTGTTAACTGATAATAAATTATGTTTTAAATTAGGGACAGGACAGACAGATGATAAACGGAGGGGACGACTTGCAGTTTTTAAAGTTAAATTTCCAGTACTTTTAATTGGGAGTAAGGTACCATTACTAACTACAACAGAACTAGATCCAGTATAAGGAGTTTTAATAGAGAACGTACCATCCTGAGGAGTCATGTGAGATGCAGCTCCCGAATCCGGGTACCAGATCGAGTCATTAGCTTCACCACCAACAGACAGTGCAGTTAAGGCTCGAGCGACACTTTCTGAGGAGGAGGGAACAAAGTTGGAATTGAAACGCTGCGGACAATAGGCAGCTTGGTGACCTGGAAACCAACACAAACCACATGTATCGGAAGTAGGGGTAGAGGTAACATTGTTACTATTTGATGATTTACTCCCTGCAGACGACAAATTATTAGTAATATAATCTAGGCAAGCACTAGTAGAAAAAGGATGATTTGCGTCCCCGGATTTGCGTCGCACAGACACGGAAGTGACGCAAATTACCTTTGTGCGTCGCATGACAAAGAGCACTCGACGCAAAACATCAATATTCATATCAGCATACGAGCAATATGCGTCGCACCGTATGTAAGTGCGACGCAAATTACCTTTGTGCGTCGCACCTATTTCCGCGTGCGACGCATACTAAGCTTCTCAGTTTGGGGGATTGAGCCTAATGTACGTCGCACCTAGGCCACCATCCGACGCACATTGGGCCCAAACCCTAAAAACGCGTCCAACCGTTTTTTAATTCCCTCACTTAACCTAATTAGTAATTCACTCCAGCCGTTTCATCTCTCTCTCCCTCCCTCCCTCCCTCCTTCTCTCTCTCTCTCCCTCACTCCAGCCGTTTCATCTCTCTCTCCCTCACTCCAGCCGTTTCATCTCTCTCTCCCTCACTCACTGTAACTCTCAAATCTTCTTCTTCTTGTCATCAACTCTCAGCATCTCTAGATAAACCAACGAGTTCGAAAAAAACACATAATTTCCTTATAATGAAGGAAAACACTACATGTTAGGACTCTTCCATTTGAAATACCTATGAAACAAGAACCCAATTAATACTCCTACACCATATCTAAAGTTTTAGTTTCGATTTTCAATTTTGTTTCAATTTTCGCACTCGATCTTCCTTGTTTGTGATTCCGGCGACGCGACAAGCTTTGAATCATCAACTCTCAGCATCGAAGACCCGACAAGCACTCGATCTTCATCGTTTAATTCCGGCGAGCGAGCGAATCTTCAGCATCCTTTTTTCGCCGACGAGTCCTGGCTACTGTTTTCTCAAATTCAAGAACGAAAATTCAAGAAGAACGAGATCTGAAGAAAGAACGAAAATTCCTCGCTCTGATTTTGGGGATTTAGGTTTTTTTTTTAAATATATTTAGTGCAATTTCATTCTTGTATGTTAGATCTGATTTTTTTTTTAGGTTTATTCTTTTAATTTCGTTTTTTTGTATGTTAGATCTGAATATTTTTTTAATTTCGTTTTCAGATTTAGGATTTTCTTTTAAATTTTCTCTTCTGATTTTGTTTTTTTTAAGTTTATTGTTCTCTAATTAGTTTATAATATTTTTGATAGTAACAGTAAGAAATTATGTGCAGAATTAAAACAATATTGTTGTGGAGTGTAATTTATCTCTTTTTCTTTATTTTCTGCAATTTATTATTACAAATCTACGATTGCGTTTGCACAGAGCCTCATTCTGTTAATAAAATCAATTTTTTTTCCCAAAAAAAAAATAATTTTTTTTAAAAAAAAATTGAAATTTGCGTCGCACGTAGCCCAAGGTGCGACGCAAATCACTTTTCTGCGTCGCACCTCTGGTAATGTGCGACGCACAATACTGCTCTATGTTGGGCAAGGGAGAACCACTTGCGTCGTACCGTATAAAGGTGCGACGCAAATAGCTGAACCACCTGCGTCGTATGCGGCACGACGCACATCGTTTCTGAGTCATTTGCGTCGAGGGCTTTGGCGTCGCACCACAGTCCGACGCAAATAAGCGCCTCACATCCGACGCAAATTGCCTTTTCTGTACTAGTGAAGGCATACCATAGGATGACAAGTTAGAAAATTTACTTATACCATTTGAGCGTCCCCGATTACCAGTGTTGTTGTTGTTTCCTCCAGAGCCACGATTATTATTGTTTCCTCCATTCACACCATTATTACCCCGAGCATTCTGATTATTGTTGTTCCCACGATTATTATTACCACCTCTTGTTGTAGCCTAAAAATCAAGGGCTACCAAGATGACACGTGGCTTCATCCTAGCCTTACATGTGGCGCAAGCTTATGAAGGTAAAGTACATGGGTCAGAAGATTATGTGGGCTAAAGTACACTTTTCTGAGGAAAAAGATGTACTAAAACCACTCTTATGGCCCAAACTTGTACTTAGGCCCAGCTAAAGCATCTTATATTCCTGAATAACGGTGAGGTGTGCTGACCAATCAACACCTGCCATGTGTCACCATTTTATTGCTTAGCCAATCAGATGCTCTCAAATTAGGGTGACATCAAGGTACAGCAGTCATTTCAAACAGTATAAATAGTCCTTGAAATCAGGGGAAATGAACGTTTTTCAGAGCATAGTACTGTTATTCTGCCATAAATTCTCTCTCTCTCTCTACTTTTTTTCTCTAAAAGTTCCTTCATATCCCTGATATCTGACTTAAGCATCAGAGGGGGAAATACCACCCAAACCTCCAGCGTGGTCCCTTTTTTGCAGGTGGCTAGTCGGAGCTCAGTATCGGGATTCGAGTCCAATCATTGTTGCACGAGTCTCCAAATTAAGAACCTGAAGTTGGGAGTTGTTGTATTAAATTACTAGTTTCATACTACGTAACATTTGGCGCCGTCTGTGGGGAGACGCAACAATGACTAATTGTCACTCATCAAACATTGCTAGGAATAGAAGTTTCAGAATTCAAGTAGAGGATACAGTGGATGACGAGAGGCCACCCTGAGGACAGGACAGGCACCCTGCTGCCGTTCATCTTGAGGGAAGAAGTGGGACCCCTTTCATCCAGGAGAATCTTGATCGTCCAGTGACGGCTGGTCATCTGGAGACTGTCTTAAATGACTTTCAGACCAGGATGGCCGCTGTTCTGGAAGAGCAAATTAAGAACAACATGCAGTTCTTTCAGATAAGCCCCGGAAGAGAGGCTGCTGAGCCGCTCAAGGGAAAGTCTCAAGAAGGTCGTCCAGGGACCAGCCGGCCACCACGGCTAGAGCTGTGCAGGCCACCTTCTAAGGGGAAAGCAGCCAGCTGTCAGTGAGCCAAGGAGGAAGATGGACTGGAAGCTGGTGGTCCGTCCAGGAGATAACATTCCTCCCACTGGTCGCATGATGGAGACAGATGCTAGGGAGTATCTGGAGGCCAAGAGGGTTGCCGCGTTTCAGCGTTCAGCCTTAGGTTCTACTCCTTACATCAAGGACCCGTCTTTGAGAGTTCCATCTAAGACAGCAGGAAGAAGTCATGGACCTTCGGCTATTCAGCCAAGGAAAAAAAAAACAGTGGTACAGCTAGAGATGGCAATGGGTAGGATCTGGATAGGGTCCTCTAGGATCCAGATCCAGATCCGTTTTTTGGGCAAGGATCCAGATCCTATCCGGATCCACAGGGTAATAAAAATGAAGATCCAGATCCAGATCCGTATGGATCCTACGGATCCGGGTCCTAAACGGATCCAAAACGGATCCTTGCCTATTATTTTCAAACTACCTTAATTTTCACAATAATTAAAGATTTTAAATAATAAAGTCATTTAATATCAACCAAAAAATACATTTAATTTTTTAAAAATAACCATTGCAACTACTTACAACTATTCAATTATCCAAACAGTAGATAGTTATCGACCTAATTTTCGAACTTAATTATCTAGTAAATTCACACAAAAATCATACATTGATTAGAACAATAATCCGAAATTCAAGCGAAAATTCGTTTTACCTGTAACAACTAATATCATAATAATATAATATTATAAAAACGGGTAAACGGATCTGGATCTGGGTAATAATTTAGGACCCGGTCCAGATCCTTTTTTGCCAAAGAGGATCCAGATCCTACCCGGACCCATAGGGTCCAAAATTTGAGGATCCAGATCCGTCAAAAATGGATCTGGATCCACGGATCCGTGTAGGGTCCATTACCCATTGCCATCTCTAGGTACAACCTATGGTGTACAGGCGTCAGGCCGTCGCCAATACCTCTTCAAACCCAGTATTGAATGAGTATCGCCTGGAGAACATACCCACTGAGGGACATGTGGGGGCACTCCAGATTGATTGGCCGACCCCCTTTTCGATCATGGAGTCTCCTCCTTTCCCAAAGGTTAAGCTCCCGACGATCGAGCCTTTTGATGGTACAACAGATCCAGACGATCATTTGTCAGCATACAAACACCAGATGTATGTCTATGGTGTTGATGACGCTACATGGTGTAAGAACTTTCCGGCCACATTGAAGGGAGTGGCACAGAAGTGGTTCAACAATTTACCTCCTAACTCGGTGAACGATTTCACTAAGCTTAGTATGTTGTTCACCAGCCATTTTGTGGCAAACCGTCAAGAACACAAGACAAGTATGCATTTAGGAAAGGTAGTTCAAGGGCCTAAAGAAGCCTTAAGGAGTTATGTGAAGCGGTTCAATTTGGAAGCATTGCAGATCCAGGATCTGAATGTTGGAGTGGCGTTTGACGCCTTCATCCGAGGTCTAAGACCTGGCAGCTTTAAGTTTGATTTAGTGAAGAAGAAGATAACAACCTTAACAGAGGCTCTAAAGGAAGCCGAAACATTCATCCATGCCACGGAAGTTTGTGTGGAAGCCAAACAGTCGGAGGCGAAGAAAACTGAAGAGGCAATTCAGCCAAAAAAGAGTCTCCCCAAGAAAGCTGAAACTTGGGCGATGACTACAATGACCACCTCGTCCAAAAGGAGCAGGAGATCTGAGCCGATGACCTCAGTTGTGCCCATAGAGTTCATACAAGATCAATATTCCATTCTCATGGAAATCAAAGATCAGCATGAATTGAAGGCGCCGGCAGAGATGAAAACACCCTACAGAAATAGGGACAAAAGTAAGTACTGCCATTTCCACAAAGATTGTGGTCATGAGATGAATGAGAGCAAGCATCTCAAGAGAGCATTGGAGGATTTGGCCCGAAAGGGAAAAATGAACTCTTATATACCCTCGTCAGGAAGGAAATTCCAGAAAAAAGATAATCGTCAAGGAAGAAGGAAAGATGACGAAAGTAGTGATGAAGACGTGGTAATGGTAATTTCGGGGGGATTCGTAGCCGGAGGTCCTACAACTCACGGCCATAAAAATTATCTAAGGGAACTCAGCCAGGTGATGCTCACCAATCAGGCTGAGGCTGATCCTTTCCCCAAGATAGTGGTCAGTGAGCAGGATCGAGGAAAAATAAGAATACCTCATGACGACCCGTTGGTGGTAGAGATGAAGATTGCTAATCTCAGGGTAAGACGGATCCTGATTAATACAGGAAGTTCTACCGACATCATCCGTGCGGATTGTCTTTCAAGATTAAAGTTTGATGAAAATGATTTGGTTCCTGTTAATCATCCTATCATTGGTTTCGGCGGAGGGGTAATTCATCCTATGGGGACGGTTACCCTACCCGTAAGAGTTGGAGACAAAGAAGCTGCAAGAACACTCTTCGTGAAGTTCCTGGTAGTACGAGATCTGACAGCATATAATGTCATCCTCGGACGACCTACCTTAAATCATATCAAAGCCGTCATTGTGACTCATCTGATGCTCATGAAATTTGAGTGTGATAGTGGGAAAATTGGGTCGTTGTATGGAGACCAGCAGGCGGCAAGAGAATGCTATCTTACTACTTTGAGACCATCATCATAGAAGGAGAGATGAGAGCGGCCAAAGGCCATGGAGGATGAGCCGACCGAGAAACTGAAAGGCTATATAAGTGAGTTGAAGCAGGAGGTAGAGAAGGCACAGGCAAAGCCCCTCCAAGAGGGCAAGCCGTCCATGCTCTTACCTAGCAAGAAAAGGAGATGCTTAGCTATCAAAGAAGAGAAGAATTCATCCGATGAAGTTATGGCTATTATGAGCTTCCGGAGCCAGTAGAGAGCCAGGTTAAAATCTGTTTAAACCCAGAGCGTCCGGAGAGGACATTGAAGATTGGGTCCGTCCTAGGTTCTTAAACTAGGGACGCCTTGGTTGCGTTGCTGCGAGAGTTTGAAGATGTTTTTGCTTATACTGTGGAAGAAATGCCGGGAATAGATCCCGAAGTGGAAGTACATAAGTTAAACATTGAGCCGGGGCAGAAGCCAGTTCGGCAAAAGAAAAGGCATCTGGGGCCGGCCAGAAACCAAGCAGTTGATAAGGAGGTTCAGAAGTTGCTCCAATCCAAATTCATCAGCGAAACCTATTACCTGGATTGGGTGGCCAATGTAGTAATGGTTCCCAAGCCGAATGGTACTTGGAGGATGTGTGTTGATTACACAGATTTGAACAAGTCTTGTCCTAAGGACAGCTTCCCGCTGCCCAAGATTGACCGGCTGGTTGATTCCACAGCAGGGCATGCACTGCTTAGTTTCATGGACGCCTACTCAGGCTTTCACCAAATTCCTATGTGGCCGGATGATTAGGATAAAACCTCTTTCATTACTGAAAAAGGGCTATATGGCTGGCTTCGGATGCCCTTCGGCCTGAGGAATGCGCCAACCACATTTCAAAGGCTCATCAATACTGTCTTCCAGCCGCAGCTAGGGAAAAATATGGAGGCTTATATTGACGATATGATCGTCAAAAGCCGAGAGGAGAAGGATCACTTGGAAGATTTAAGAGAAACCTTCATCACCTTGAGAAAGTACAACTTAAAGCTCAATCCGCAGAAATGCGTATTCGGCGTGGTAGCCGGGAAGTTTCTAGAGTTTTTGGTCGATCAACGAGGGATTGAGGCCAACCCTGACAAAATTCAAGCAATTCTGAATATGACCTCTCCGTCCAAGATCAAGGAGGTCCAGCGTTTGACGGGATGTCTGGCCGCTCTTGGACGATTTTTATCAAAGTCGGGCGATAAGTGTCATCACTTCTTTGCAACAATAAAAAAGAATGCAAAGTTTGAATGGACAAAGGAAGCTGAGAAAGCGCTTCAGCAGGTTAAAGACCATCTTCGGCAATTACCTAGGTTAATCATCCCGCCCGAAGGAGAAAAGCTGTATGTTTACCTGGTCGTGTCCCCATTTGCGGTAAGTGTTGTTCTCCTAGCAGAGAGAGATTCAGTACAAATACCCGTTTATTTTGTTAGCCATATGCTCAAGGACGCAGAAGGCAGGTATTCGTCAATAGAGAAGTTCGGCCTAGCGCTGCTAATGGCCAGCCGAAAGTTGAGACCCTATTTTCTTGCTCACAATATTCTAGTCTACACTGACCAGCCGTTAAGGCAAGTGTTGCGTAAGATGGACGCATCCGGACGAATGTTGAAGTGGGTCGTAGAGCTCAATATGTTTGATCTGACGTTCCAGCCCAGAAAAGCAGTTAAGAGGCAAGCTTTGGCGGACTTTATTGTAGAGCTCACTCGGCCTACAATAGAGAACGTCTAGGACCCAGCAGAGGGAAAGAGGCATTGGACCCTAATGGTGGACGGATCATCCGCTGCTAATGGATGTGGAGCCGGGATCATCTTTTAGTCACTAGAAGGGGACAAGTTTGAGTATGCTATGAAGTTCCAATTCCAAGCTTCAAACAATGAAGCAGACAATGAAGCTCTCTTAGTCGGCATCAGAATGTGCAAAGCGGCAGGAGCTCGAGAAATTGAAGCAAAAATTGATTCCCTGCTGATGGTCAGCCAAGTGAATGGAGACTTTGAATGCAAGGAGGCGTCTATGAGTAAGTATGTGAGCCTGATAAAAGAGGAGGTTAAGTCTTTGAAACGATTCGTCCTTGATCAAGTACCAAGGTCTGAAAATCATCAAGCTGATGCTCTCTCCAAACTAGCCAGTTCGGCTGAGGGAGATGTGCCTAGAACAGTGTTCTGGGAGGTCAAGGCGGCCAAGAGCATTGATGCCAAGGAAGTCCTGTTTCTTAGCCGAGAAGATAAATGGATTAGCCCCATTATTGAGTATAAGAAAACAGGTCGGCTGCCCCTTGATCCTCTAGAAGCTAAGTATGTGAAGGCTAGAGACAAGTGGTTCGAGTTATGGAATGAAACTTTGTACAAGAAATCCTTCAACCGGCCTCTTCTTAAGTGCATCAGTAGGAAGGACGGATTGGACGTTTTGAAAGAATTGCATGAAGGAGCCTGTGCTTCCCACATTAGGGGGAGGGCGTTAGGAGAAAAAGCTTTAAGGACAGGCTATTTTTGGCCGACCTTGAAGGAGGACGCCTTGCTTTGCGCGAAAAAATGTGATAGTTGTCAAAAGCATGGCAACATCTATCAGAAGCCGTCCAATTATTTAACTCCAATTCTTTTTCCTCTTCCCTTTGCTAAATGGGGAATGGACATTCTTGGCCCTTTTCCTATTGCTGCCGGTCAGAAGAAGTTCGTAATCGTAGCCGTCGACTACTTCACCAAATGGGTGGAGGCTGAAGCACTAAGAGGCATTACCACCAACGACGTCAAAGGGTTCATCTGGAAGAATCTCATCACAAGGTTTGGTATGCCCCAGTCCATTGTCTTTGACAACGGACCGCAATTTGAAACACCCAAGCTTCGTCAATGGCTGGCCGATCAAGGAATCAAGGCTCACTTTGCTGCAGTAGCTCATCCACAGGCTAATCGGCAGGTCGAAGCTTTTAATAAGATCTTGTCGGCCGTAATAAAAAAGAAGCTAGATAATGCAAGGGGATTATGGGTTGAAGAGTTACAATTGGTCTTGTGGTCCATAAGAACAACGGCCAAAAACTCAACGGGTGAAACTCCATTCATGCTCGTCTATGGATCAGAGGTTGTTCTCCCTATTGAGGTTGAGGAACCAACTCTGCGAGTGATGATGTACTCAGAAGATGCCAATTAGGCTGCTCTTCGGACGGTCTTGGATCTGGTTCCTGAAGTCAAGCGCAATGCGCTGCTAAGGATGCAACTCTATAAGTTAAGAATGGCTAGAGAATTTAACAAAAGAGTAGCAAGGTGGCCACTGAAGCAGGGAGATCTCGTCCTGAGGAAGATGGAAGCAGTAGGCCGAGCTAAGGAGCTAGGAAAGCTCACTCCAAATTGGGAAGGCCCCTACAAGAAGTTCAGAATGGCACCTTTCGTCTGGAAGGCATGGACGGTCGTTCTATTCCTAGGACGTGGAACTCTGATACTTTGAAAAAATACTTTGTTTAAGATATCTCAAGAGAGTGTCATCTTTTCTTAGTAGCCAACAATGAAAAAGTAGAAATGTATACATGTATCTTGGCTTCCAGCCAAGCAAAATTCATATAATACAACTCTACTTCTATCTTATGACTGTCTCTCTGTTTGATTTATTTGCTTTAGCTAAAAATGCATACTATCGTCCAAACTGACTAATAAAACAGAGCAGCAAGTAAAAACACCTTCTATTAGGAGATCGGCCAACATGTTATCATCCTTATAAGGATAAGTACATGGGATCGGCCAGCAGTTTGTTTACTTAAAGAGTTAAACATCTCCTAAACAAGGTCGGCTGGAATTAGGACGCCTTAGTAAAGGTATCCTACTTTCCGTCCAAAAGCCATACCTAGAAATAACAAACTTAGTAAAGGAACTAGTTATTTCACAATTTAACAAAGATTGACGGGTTACAATAACCTTCATAAAACGTCCAAGTTACTTAGCAAATTATGGTCGTTCTCCTTCTTGAAACAAAGAAAGGTCACTAAGACCTCTTCGTCCAAGAAGGGGGGCATATAAGGACCTAAATTATTGCAAATAACTAAGTCTTTGTCCAATGACGAATGATAGCCAAAATTCAGACCGAACAAGTTATTAACTTGATGTTTTTTAAAACTTAAGTATTAAACTTAGCCGTCTGATAAACGTCTTGAAATATATTTTGAACTATGCGGCCAATGAGAGCCATTGGATCAGATTAAATGTGTTAGGATGAGTTGCTTTCGTACTTAGGCATAAATATTTGATCAACAACAAGGCGTCCATTGCATAAAAGTATAAAGCATTGGAAATGGGAAAAGATAACTCTTTTATAGATAAAAGAAAAATTACAAACTAATCTAAAAATTACAAAAAAAAGGTAAGAAATTGAAAAAACTACAAAATACAATTGGCCTGCGGCCAAGATTGGGGAAGGAGAATAGCAAGGAAATTAAGTTCCTGGAGTTTCATCGTCGGCCTGGGCTTCAGGGTCAACCTCCTCCTCTTCCTCGTCATCAGAGGATTCTTGGAAGACAGGAAGTTCTTCCCCAGCCACGGTAGCTTTATGAAGGCTCTCTTGAAAGTTAAGCCATCTGACGTATCTGGGAGTATCATCCTCCTCGGCCAGCATTTCGAAAGCCTTCACTGCCCAGTCCTTGGTCGTGTCAATTACTCCGTTTAGAGCCTCTTTGGCCGACTTAAAAGTTGTCGTGACCTCTTCCTTTAGCACGCTGTTCTTAGCTCGAAGATAACGATTCTCTCTTCGAAGCTCTGCGGCAGCAAGAAGGGTCATATCTCTTTCGGCCTTCAGTGAGCTTTCCAAAGCGGCTCGCTCGTCCAGAAGCTCCGTCAGCTGGAGCAGGTAGGTCTGGTTTCGGGCCTCCATTTCGGCCGATCTTTTTTCCCAGGCCTCCTTGCACTGACGGTGCAGCACTTCCTCTTCAGCCATTGAATACTGAGCCAGGTCAGCCGCCTTTGTAGCCTCCTGGACGAGTTGCTTGTTCTCTTTCGTAAGCAATCTTGCCTAGTCCTTGGTCATCATGCTGCGAGCAAAGAGCTGGAAAAAGAAAGACGAAGATATGTTAGGACGGTTGTATAAACAAATGAAAATCTAACAAGTATAAAACATAAGCGTCCAAAGAAGAAGAAGGGTATACCTCGGCAGCAAGTTGAGACATGTAGCCTACATGCCCTGACGATGCCCCCCTCAACCCTTTGATGTAAGGTTCAGGGAAGCACATGAAAAGCTCCAGCTTGAGCTTCTCACGATCAGCCGATGTCATCTTCGCAAAGGCAGCAGAAGATTCATCGTCTGAAAAGATGGGAGAGCCGTCAGGAGCCTGCCATTTTCCTTTATCTGAAAGAGGAGACTCATCAATATTTCGGACAAGGATAACCACGGCTTGTTTGTTTGACGGACTCATCGGACGCCCGCCAACCCGCAGTGTTCTAACTATATTTGAGTAATAAGACTCACCAGAAGAACGGGAGGCCGTCCTATAAGCCTCCGGCATCTGGCCAACCAGTTTGGCGACTGGTCCAGTGTAGGCTGACCCGTCCAAAGCCGTGTCCGGCTGAGCAGGCTTATCCTCTGACATGTCCACTTGAGCAACTGCTTCTGGTTGCTCAGATTGGTCGATGGGGTCGGCATAAGGAATCATGGCCCTCTCCTCTGTAGCCAGAGACTCATCCTCAACCGGGATAGAAATCACCACCTTAGGTGCCGGCCGGAAGGGTTTCTTCTTCTTGGTCATAAAGCCTTTGGATTTCTTGGGTGGTGGTGCCTCACCAGTTGTCGCCGGTCTTTTCTTGGAGGCCGCCTTCTCCGCCAACGCCTTGGACGTTGGGGCATTTTTCTGAAAAAGTTAGAAAAATATTAGAGGAAAAGCAAAAATAGGAGAAAAAGGAAGGCGTCCAAATCAACCCTGGACGTCCTGTCCTTCGAATGAAGAAGGAAGGCGTCCAAATCAACCCTGGACGTTCTGTCCTTCAAAGAAGGAAGTCGTCCGGAAAAAGCTATGGACGCTCTGTCCTTCAACGAAGGAGCTCGTCCAGCATAATCCTGGACGCTCTGCCTGCCGGAAGGATGAAACCGTTCAAAATCAGCTCTGGACGTGCTGCTCCAGAAAGAGGGAGCCCGTCCAGCTGTTTCCGGACATATTGCTCTTCTAAGAGGGAGCCCGTCCAGCTGTTTCCGGACATATTGCTCTTCGAAGAGGGAGCCCGTCCAGCTGTTTCCGGACATATTGCTCTTCGAAGAGGGAGCCCGTCCAGCTATTTTCGGACGTATTGCTCTTCGAAGAAGGAGTCCGTCCATACATATGTTTGGATGATCTGCCCCCTGAAGAAGGAGCTCGTTAAAAAAAAAAGAATTTTTTTTTTTGAAGTATACCAGTGTATCCGTCCTCTTTTCAGCACCGGATTTGCTGAACTCCTTCCAAAGGGAGTCTGAGAATCTGGACGAGCTCATGTCTCCTATCCAAGACTTCTTCAGTTTAACTCTGGCCGAATCTGCAAAAAATAAGGAAGGAAGAGGCTAAGTTAGACGAATGATAATTAGGACGAAAGTTCCACTTGGAAAAAATAAGTATATTATACCTCTGTCCTCGGCCAGCAGCAACCAGGAAGTTATCATGGTAGAACATTTCTTTAAAAGGGATCCAATTGGACGGACCCTTAAAAGAAATATTATCGATGGAATACTCCGAAATTCTTAAGTATTCCATCATCTCTTCAGCCGAGTTACTCTCTAGCTCTAAGTAGGAAGCCATCCGTCCAGTGTTGGTGGTGCTTCGGCTGAAATAGCGAAGTCGTCTAGCAACCACTTCATTAGGCGCCTGGACGAATAGGAATTCAGCCTTCCAGGAGTGCATCTTGGACGTTTTATCCCAAGACGTCAGGAAGCCCTGACGGTTGCACACGCTGAACCAGCTTCCTTCAACCGTTTTAGGAACTTTGGAAACATAGTGGATTCGAGAGAAGGCGGCCAAAGAGGGATCCACCCCCTTTAGCTCGCAAACGGCCAAGAAAGTCAGGATGTTTTGCCATGAGTTTGGGGCAAGCTGATTGTGCCCTATGTTGTAATAATGGAGGAGTTGGCTGATAAAAGGATGAAGAGGAAAGCGCAAGCTGGCATCTAAGGCAAGCCGATAAACGGCGAAATGGCCTGAAGGGGCACTAAGTATGGTATCCTCTCGGCCAGGGAGGACGAAACGGTAACCCGGCATAGGCATGGCCGCAAAAAAAGGCCTAAGGTCGGAACCTACTCGTCCTAGCCAAGTGTTATCGGCCAGGATGAATCTAGGGTCAAAAAGAGGTCCTAGCCGGCGCCTTATTTCGGATGAAGTTGTAGACGGCTCTTCTGAGTCGCTAGCCGGATTAGAAGAATCAGCCTCATTCGACTCATCTGAAGCCGACCTTGGTTTGGACGGGCTGGGGTCTAGAGAGCCTCGAACATTAGATTCCTCCTGGACGATTTCAGGAGAAGGATGTGGGTTTGCAGGACGAGCGCTCTGGACTTCTCGCTCTCCATCAGCAGGAATCCGTCCGGTTGATGCCTCCATTTCCGAACTGGAGGCCGGCAGGTTAACTCCTCGTCTGATACGAGCCGTTTGCTTGACTCGTGCCAGATTACTCTGCACGGGTAAAGACTGGGTCGTCTGACTTTGCCGTCTATGACTAAAGAAAAGGAATGCATGTCCAGCCGAGATAGGTCCAACTCTAGAAGATGCGGAGGAAGACAGGCCCTCTGTTCTAGGGTTAGTACCAACCCTTGAGCGGCCGGGATTGTTCGATGAAGAGGACAAATCCATTTTCTTAAAATATGCGTGAAAATACAAGGAAAATAAATGAAGAAATACCTGTAGAGAAAGTTCGGACGAATGTCAAGGACGAATTGGAACCTCGGACGAACGAAGGAGCAGTTTGCAAGAGCTTGGACGGGAGTAATTTCTCTCTCTAAAAAAGCTCAGTAAAAATTGCAGAGTCTCTCTCTCTAGAAAATTTCTCAGCGATATTTATAGAGGGGTGAAAGTAAACCCCTCATCCGATAAAAGTAATCGTTGCTCTTTAGCGTTGACCTGTGGAGACCGGCAAAATGGCGCCTCTTTCTTGAAAAAGAGAAGGACAGTTCCTGGTCGGTTAAAAGAGGAAATCAACCGTCTTGGCGCCAAAATGGTAACTTCCTCTTTTAAGGGGCAAATGTTGTAGCCTAAAATCAAGGGCTACAAGATGACACGTGGCTTCATCCTAGCCTTACATGTGGCGCAAGCTTATGAAGGTAAAGTAATGGGTCAGAAGATTATGTGGGCTAAAGTACACTTTTCTGAGGAAAAAGATGTACTAAAACCACTCTTATGGCCCAAACCTGTACTTAGGCCCAGCTAAAGCATCTTATATTCCTGCATAAAGGTGAGGTGTGCTGACCAATCAACACCTGCCACGTGTCACCATTTTATTGCTTAGTCAATCAGATGCTCTCAAATTAGGGTGACATCAAGGTACAACAATCATTTCAAACAGTATAAATAGTCCTTGAAATCAGGGAAAAGAGACGTTTTTCAGAGCATAGTACTGTTATTCTGCCATAAATTCTCTCTCTCTACTTTCTCTCTCTAAAAATTCCTTCATATCCCTGATATCTGACTTAAGCATCGGAGGGGGAAATACCACCCAAACCTCAAGCGTGGTCCCTTTTTTGCAGGTGGCTAGTCGGAGCTCAGTATCGGGATTCGAGTCCAATCATTGTTGCACGAGTCTCCAAATTAAGAACCTGAAGTTGGGAGTTATTGTATTAAATTACTAGTTTCATACTACGTAACACCTCTGTTTCTGTTATTCCTTCCCCGATTTCTCCCTCCAGAATTAGTCTGGGAGGAGGAACTTGAACCAGTACCAGTAGATCTAACGGCAAGTAAGGCATGGTGGGATGAGGGATCAGATGCATCCTTAGAATTTATCAATCTTTGTTCATGCAGTAACAACTTGGGAGGTAAATCATCAAAACTAATTGGGAATGGATAATGCAGGAGGGTAGTAACGATATGATCGTACTCAAAATCACGATCTAGACCAACGAGAGTATACTGCACTAAATCCTGGTTCGACACAGGACACTGAATAGCAGCAAGGGAATCCGCAGTCACCTTAATTTCCCGTAAATACCCATCCATAGTTTGGGAAGCAGTCTTTTTAATACGAGTTAATCGTCCCTTTAATTCCATTGATCTGGCCATACTAGCATGCATAAATCTAGATTGTAATCTAGTCCAAATTTCCAGAGAGGTAGATAAGTTATGAACATCTACAAAAACATCCCTAGATAAGGTGGCAGAAATCCATGATTAACTTGTTGATCCAAACGTAAATATTCATAAAAGTGAGGATTAGGAACAGTCATGCCATGATCATCAATAACAGTAGCAGGAGGAATAGAGATAGTGCCTTCAACCATACCAAGTAATTGATGCAAAAGAAGCAAAAAAGTAATCTAGGTTTTCCACAACAAATAATCTTCAGGAGAAGAGAGAGTAACTGTTACCAAATTGCTTAGATTAGGGGCAGATATTTGCGGGAGAGCAAATAAAGAGGACGAGTGCGCCGGGGAATACATCGGAGGTACGCTGGAAAACAGAGGCGTGACGCCGGCAGGTGGTGTGCTAGTGGCGGCAGAGAATGGCGGAATATGCGGCGAGGTGTGCGATGTTGATGGCGAGTGGGTGCCGCTGAAAAAGGTTGCGAGTAGAGAGTCGTTGGGAAGGTCGCCGGTAGGGAGGCGACAACGGGCTGCTGGACAGCGGTGGGGCGCACCGGCGTGAGGGGTGGAGCAGCGGTGGATCCGGCCGGAGGAGGCTAGACGTTAGCAGCAGCAGACGCGGAAGCGGAGGCCAAGGGATCCATGAAAAAAATAATTTTGTACGTAATGAAGGGAAAAAAAATCACGTAAAAAATTTTAGGCTCTTGATACCATGTTCAAGTGTGGGAATAATTGTGTGTTAACCTGTTGTAGTTTAACCTGGCATTCAATATATATAGTGTTTACATTACAGACCTATGACAATGAAAGTACCATTTTACCCTTTACAATATAATATCATCCCTTTACATATAATATTATCTAATAACGGGTTCAAATATAACCCACCCTCGCGTGAAAGGGCATGATAGACCAATTTTTTTTTAAATTATTAACCGATAATAAAGTTATTAGTCGTCAATATCATGAATTGGCAAATAGGAATTTGAAGATAGAAGACCTAATTAGGATCCATTTGTTTCGATTTATCCAAACTTATCTGATATCATATCTTCCTTTTACTTATTTTGATTGAACTGCTCGTTAGACCTTGTCCGATTACTTGCATATTTTTTCTTATAAAAATTGAGAATAAAATGAAAAGAACATATATTTGAAAAAAAATTCCCATGACATATAAACAACAAAATATAATTGAACAAAACAATTATACACAATAATGACACGAAGAAGAGAATCTCTGTTCATTTGGTGGGTTTATTTACCACAATGCCGGGTTGCTGGGAGTATAATTACTAGAGGTTACTATCTTTCTTGCTCTTTCTTCACTCATTTGGCTTCATCTACTGCTCTGCTACTCCTTTGTTGTGCTTCCAACTTGCTGTATTAGGGAGCCCCACTTCTCATTAATTTACAGCCCTTAGTTACAGGTAAGGAAAGTTCCATGTACAAGCACTAAACAAGCATCATCCTGACTTTTGAGGTCACTCAGAATCTTTCTAAAGATTACATCTTTTTGGTTCCTCAATTATTTCCTAGCTAAATTCCAAGAACTCAATCTCATTTTTTTCAGTTTAGATTTGAAATTACAACAGCTTTCCAAAGATTTAGTTAGTTGGAATTTCAGTATTCTCCTTGTCAAGTTCTGATATATTCTACTTATATTCTTTATGGGTTTTTTTTTCATGGGCAGGTGGTGTTTGATGATTTGCTTCTTAATCCGACACAGAAATTTGATTATTTTTGGTTTATCTTATGAAATGCATTGCTTCAAAGTGTAAATATAAGAAACTTTTGAAATGGGTATAGGTTATTTGAGTTTGTACTTGATTATTTCCATGTTATGGAGCTTTTGCATATTGGGTACCCATCAATTGCAATCTTCACAAACTGAAGTGCTTCTTCAGTTGAGAAAACATTTAGAGTACCCAGTTGAACTGGAAGTGTGGAACAATGATAAAGATAATATATGCTTTATATCTTCTTCTACCAAAATGAATTCAGTTACTTGTGAGGCAGATGTTGTTACTGAGCTAAAGATTATGGGTGGTAAACCTTCCAAAAGTGGCATGTTTTCTGGGTATGCAATTCCAAATTTAACTTTATCAGAGAGTTTTTCTATGGATTCCTTTGTTGCAACTCTGGCAAGGCTAACAAGCTTAAAAGCTCTTACATTGGTGTCTTTGGGTATTTGGGGCCCACTTCCTGATAAGATAAACAGGCTATCTTCCCTGGAGTTTCTTGACCTAAGTTCAAATTTTTTTTATGGTTCTGTTCCACCAAAACTTGCAACAATGGTGAAGCTCCAATCACTTAGACTTGATGACAACTTCTTCAATGGAAGCGTGCCGGATTGGTTCAGCTCCCTATCCAACCTTTCAATCTTAAGTATATCAAATAATCACTTGAAGGGTCCATTTCCTTCTTCAATTGGGAAAATCAGCAAACTCAATACTCTTGCACTGTCAAATAACAAGATTTCTGGGGACTTGCCTGATTTGAGTAACTTAAGTGGTCTCAAGGTGTTGGATTTGAGTTGGAATGAATTCGACTCTAAACTTCCCAAATTTCCTGATGGTTTGTTCATAACATTGCTGAATAATAACTCCTTCACCGGTGAGATACCAGAAGAAGTCAAGAAACTGAACCATTTGCAGCACCTCGATTTATCATTAAACCACCTTCATGGAAGATTGCCCACCATTCTTTTCTCCCTACCAAAGATTGGATATCTGAATCTGGCATCAAATGAGTTGAGTGGATCTCTACCCCATCAATTGGCATGTGGCAAAAAGCTCGAGTTTGCCGACTTATCTAATAACAGATTAACTGGCGAGATTCCCAGGTGCCTAAGAAAGATCACTGCCCAATTTGATGGGAACTGCTTGACAGCTGCTGGTGTACAAAACCAGCATTCACACTCATATTGTGCTAAAATGCACCAAAAGGAAAAGAATACCTCAGCTAAAAGTATACTAATTCTAGTTGGTTTGATAGGAGGAACTGTTATATTAATGGGACTTCTAGCATTTGGATTTGTATTGATATTTAGAAGATATTTCCGGAGGGGTTGTCAAGAGAAGAGTTTGTTGCAGAAGCAAGTTGTGGAAAACAATCTGACTGGGGTCACTTCTGAAATACTGGCAAACGCGAGTATGTTCATTTTTGAGTCTCGTTTTAGTTTATAAGTATTTGAATATCCTGTTTTGTTCATTGTTTCTCCCTCTGTGTTCAGGATATGTATCTGAAGCAGCAAAATCTGGTGCACGAGGAATGCCAGCATGTCGAAGATTTTCCATGGAAGAGCTGAAAGAAGTTACTAACAACTTTGATAAATCTGCTCTGATGGGGGAAGGTTCTAGAGGAAAGGTAATTTGTACAGTTACCACTTTACACCTTTTTTCAAAACATTGCACTCAGTTCCCATCATATCTAGTTGTGAAATGATCTAATATAGAATAGAAGTTCTCTTTTGACGTAGCAAGAAAAAGAAAAATTATAATCATTGTGTAATCTTGAGCAACGTAAGAACTCTTGACATGAAACTTCGACGGATATTTCCAGATGTATCAAGGAACATTACAGAATGGAACCTTAGTTGCGATAAGGTGTTTATCTCTCCCAAATAAATACACCACTCGTAATCTTAAGCTTCGGCTGGATCTTTTGGCAAAACTTCGCCACCAAAATTTGGTTTGCCTTATGGGACATTGCATAGACACTGGGGTGAAGCCTGATTCTGGTGGTAACAAGGTCTATCTTATTTATGAATATGTGCCTAACGGAAATTTACGCTCCCATCTCTCTGGTTAGTCTCAAACCAAAAGCAACTTCCTACAGAAATTTATGTGAGAGTTTGCATTGCAATTAACCATTGTAGCAAATGTAATAATTTCAGATTTTGGTAAGGTACGAGCACTCAAATGGTCCGAGAGATTGGTAATTCTCATTGATATTGCGAAAGCTGTGCAGTTCCTTCACACAGGAATCATTCCTGGTTTCTTCAACAACCGATTGAAAACCAGTAACATCTTGCTTGATGAGCATCGAAGAGCAAAGCTAAGTGATTATGGACTGTCAATCATCTATGACGATGATGAATTCGGGGTAGATTACTTTGATAGTGCATGTTAATTTTTAGAATTCGCTTTTCAATTTATAATGCTTGACAATGATACTATGTCCTTTTATTTCCAGGAAAAAGGAGCTAATGCCAAATCATGGTAAGAAAGAACTACATCAATATTAGCCAAGTGTTTCCTTCAGTGTACAACAGTACAAGTCTGTAGCTATTTCTGTTCTATTTATTGCAGGCAAATGAAACTTCTTGAAGACGACATTTACTGCTTCGGATTTATACTACTAGAGTCCCTCATTGGTCCCTCGGTGTCCGCCAAGAAGAAGGCAGTTCTGCTTAAGGAAATGGTAAATGTTACGTTTTCTGCAGCAGTTTGTATTAGAATCAGTTTCATTTGGTTCGAATGACTAAGCATAAAGCTCAAATTTAGGGGTTCAATTTCAGCAGCAGTTTTAAGCAACTCTCAATATATTTTTGGGTGTGCTGGTATATCCTAAAAAAATAGGGGTGGTGAACACTTCTTGAACTGAGTTTTTTACTTGACAGGCATCATTTGCAAGTGAAGAAGGTCAGAGAAGAATCTTGGACCCTATTGTATTGTCAACTTCCACAAAAGAATCGTTGTTGACAGTCATCTCAATAACCAACAAATGCGTTTCTTCCGAGTCATCAACACGTCCTTCATTCGAGGATGTGCTGTGGAATCTACAGTATGCAGCTCAGGTCCAAGCAACGGCAGATGGTGACCAAAAGTTTGGCTCTCCGGCACATTCATGATTCATGAGTTTCTTCCGAGTCATCAACACGATCCTTCATTCGAGGATGTGCTGTGGAATCTACAGTATGCAGCTCAGGTCCAAGCAACGGCAGATGGTGACCAAAAGTTTGGCTCTCCGGCACATTCATGATTCATAAGTGTCGTCTTGTATGCTTGTGTAAACTTCAGTAACTCATGTTTCGACATCAACTACACAAATCTAAAGCAGAACAAAGAATATATTGTTGTTTATTCTATCTAAATGTGTGGGATATTGAGATGTAAGACTGCAACAATTATTCTCTGTAAATGTGTCGAAAATCAGACACTTTTTCACACTCTAGAGGGCTTCGTCGAGGTGATCCAATGTCCCCTTTTCTCTTCAACATTTGCCTAGAGTATCTCACTAGCCTTATTAATCATGCCTCGAGAAATCTTGAACCCCCTTCTTGGTGGGGAAAAACAAGGTGCCTATATCGCATCTCCTCTTTGCTGATGACCTACTTATCTTTGGTCGAGTCGATGAAAACACAAACTTCAAGCTGAGAGAGATCTTAGATAACTGTTCTGAGATTTTAGATCAGAAAATCAATGAGGGGAACAGCCGCCTAACCTTCTCCCCTAACACTTTTGAAGAGCACAAAAGTTTATTTCAAGAAACGATAAATGTGAGAGAAAGTGAGAATCTTGGTCTTTACTTAGGAATGCCCCTGGGCCATAAACACCCCAAAAAGAACGATCTGAAATTTGTGATGAATAAGGTTCGGGAAAAAATTGTCCTTGTGGAAAACCAAATTGCTCTCGAGAGCCAGAAGGTTTACCCTAATCAAATCAACCATGAAAACTATTGCATCCTACTATATGCAAGCTTCTCATTTGCCCAAATCAACTCTTCAAGATCTCGATAAAATATGCAATAACTTTCTTTGGGGTGAGAGTGAGGGAAAGAATAAGCTTCACTTAGTAGGCCAACATCATACCTTCTCCCAAAATCTTATGGTGGTCTAGGTATTCGGAGTCATGTGGACTTAAATTACGCCCTAATGACAAAACTGGGATGGAAATTATTATTTGGTGAGTCCAACTCAGCCAAAGAATGTGTTACTTCCAAGTACATGGGTCAAAACTATATTACCTCTCACAAAAAAAGGCTACCATTTATAAAAGATGTAGGGAAGAGCTACCCTCTCCTCCATAAGAGTCTAGCTTGGAAACGAGGCCACGGGGATAGGATAAAATTTTACGATGATAACTGGTTGCGAATTGGTACCATTCGAAATATTATCCTTGGCCCCTTCAACTTGGATGAAGAGTCCCTCACTGTCAATCAACTCATCGTTAACAATCAATGGAACTTAAGCCAAATTTCAATCCTTCTCCTAACATTCATCCTTGATAGAATTCTTTCCATGACTATACCTTTCCACCATATGCACGACCGCACATTCTCCACTTATAGCCATTCAAGGAAAATTCTCCCTCTCCCTTGCATATAACAACATCATTGTCAACCGCCCTTCAAACTCGGATAGTGAGTGGATATGAAAACTAAATGCCCTGTCGAAACTCAAATTCTTCATCTGGCTCATTTGGTGGGACCGCATCCCACAAAGGAGTCTCCTTTTTAAGCGTCGGATTATCGATAATCCTACATGCCTAATTTGTCAAAACCAACCCAAAACTTTGATACACTACTGTGACCAAGCCCAACAGGTGTGGGCCTTCAGTAATCCTGCCTAGACCTTTCTGGAATGCTTTTTCTCCCGTGAGTGGCTCCAAAATCTTAGGAGTAATACCAACCCGGTTCAAGGCCTCGACTGGAACTTCCTCCCTTTGTATGTTTTGAAATATGGAAAGAAAGATATAAATTTGTTTTAAAAAACAAGCCTTATACTCCGGCTCACACCACCTTCAATCGTGCTTTTACTCTTGCTTGGGAATTGTACGCTTCCCTTCCCCAGTATTCGAAACTCCATACCCTCCCTCCAAGTAGGCCACACTATCCTTCTCACTTTGTCCATGTGAATGTTAATGCATCCTTTTTTAACATTGAAATCAAGGCATGTATTGCAAGAGTATTTAGAAACACTCGTGGGCAGTGGATCATGGACTTCCTAGCCATGTGTTATGCTCTTGATGCATACCATGCAGAGCTTCTTGCTATTCGCAACTCCAAGATGCCCGAATGAAAGACATATCATGGTTGGTTCTTCTTTTGGATTGTCAAAAAACGGTGAACAACATAAACATGGATGTAAATTTTGAGAATATGTATAGTGACATCATTATTGACTGCAGGGAGCTTGAGCTTTATTTTCTATTGGCGAGGATAACACACACTAAAAGAGATGACAATCAAGTAGCGGACAAGTTGGCTAAGGATTGTGTTTGTGCATAAACTTTTACTATAATTAGGCATCTTCCTCATCCCCCTAATTATTGTACGGATTTGCTAAACACGGATTGTAATAGACTTTTTGCCATGACTATTTAATTTATGGCATCCCTTGTTCACCAAAAAAAAATGTGTCAAATGTAAACCTGCAACAATTGTCCAGACTATCCATTGACAATTTTGCTAATTCACATTAGTATGAGCTCAGGTATGTAATATATGAAGACGATTGGAACTGCTTTGAAACCTGTAGATTCAAGCAAATAATGTTGTCATTGAGGTAGTTTTAACACTGCCCATTAAATCCTAATAGTCATAAAGGAAAACAGTATTAAAATTCTATATAGCTCCTTAGCTTTGCAATAGAGCTCCAGATAGGCTTTACTCAAAATCATATTAACAGCAATTGCAGCAGAGCTTAAAATAATGACTATTCAAGGTACTCTGGAACCCATAGTCAGTGTGCGAGATGAATGAACAGCATTGATATGCTGGAGATGTAGGGCAGCTATGAGTCCTTTCCACGTTTCTCCTGGTGCGTTACCTACTTGGAAGTCGATAAGCTTTTTCTGATTCTGGTAGTAGTCCTCTAGAAATTGAATCTGCAGTAAGGAAACATCTGTAAGTATGACTCACAAATTATATAATGCCTCCATAAGTCCCTGTTCACACTGCTCATAACAAATCAACCAAAAGCACAAAGATTTTGCTGGTAAAATCGAGTAAAATCATGCTTGATAGTGCAAAGCACATTTCCCAGCATTTCATATTCAAAGCTACACCAAATTATTGAAGGCTAATTTCTAGACGCGCAAAGAAAATCAAACTTAAACATCACCTGCTCTTTGTAGTATGCAGCCACCTTTGGCTCAGGTTCTTCAGCGGTGTTGTTAAGATTTGAAAAGCTGGATTTGGTTCTGTCACGAGATGCAGTAGAATCAACAGGAGAACCAGCTGCCCGAAAATAATCTTCAGAACATTTAAAATTCACAACTAGGTCAATATCAACCAGTTGGTCAAGGATCTCCTGCAACACATGGATCACATTACATTAGAATGAGGTTGGTAACTATTACTTTGCCCAACTTTGAAATTGACACCCTGCACTCTGCAATACCACATCAAACTTGAGCCTTTCAAAAATGAACGAATGATGCACATCCTTGAAGGAGGGTGGAATTGGCAACCATAAATGAAAAACTAGACACTAGGAATGTCCCACACCATACTAAATTTAAAAAGAGAATAGAGGCCCAAGTTATGTAAAGAGCTACCCGAAATAATCATGCACCAGTCCATAATAAAGTGAAGTTTGGGGATGACAATAGACTTACAGCCTGGAGGCGTGTTCGGGGAATGCCATCCAGAATAAACCCGGTTTCACCTCTGTAATGTCCATTTTCGAGCCTTTTTGACAGCAAGCCAAAAATTATGCTCTCAGGAACAAGCTTCCCACTATTAACTGCCTCAGCAATCTATGGTAACAAGCAAAAGCAAAAGCTGAGAAAGCCTGCATTAAATTGGATAAGAATCATGATTCCAGCATGAAAATATTGAAAGTGGTCTATTATATTCAGGGCTCCCTATGGCTTGGTTAAGTACAGTGCCTTAGAATTGTCAGAGCTTCTGCAATGATTATAATAGAAAAATACAATTGAGTTGGATTGTCTACTAAAATATACTTTTAAGGCTTTGTGCAATACATTTTTGTCCATTCCTATAAGTTTTAGAGTATAAATTACAATATCAGAAGAATGAGTTTTTCTAGTTCTCCCACGACCTAGAAAGAAGATGGTAACTTTAAGGCTATGTTGGTAAAGTTGAAAAAAAAATCTTAGGACTAAACTTGTCTTCACCACAAGGTGAAATTCACTTTTGCTATAAAGAAAAAGGAAATAATATAATTATTGATTATCAACCAAACAAACCAAATTTGTTATTTATGTCAGTTCACCATTAATAGGAAATAGGATTCATGAGAACCATCTTCTTGCGACCAATTAAACACGTAGAAAATTAATCCAAGGCACACAAAATTACAAGAAACCAAAATGCACTTGGCGACTTAAATATTTGTGTGTGGCAGTGTGAGCATGTGCGTACATGTGTGCTTAACACAATAAAACACAGCATAAACTCCAATACCCTAACTTGTTCAAGAAGGAAAGTGGACACTTTATGATAAATTAGCATTACCATGGGAATGGACAATGATATTTTTCACAAATTTACACACAAATTCATTCCCATTACCACCATTTATGACCAACTACCAAACGAGCCATAAGTTGTTTAGCATATTTGACTCCTTTTCCTTCACTTTTCATTCAAACAACAATGCGGATTAGTGTCATTCTTTTTGCTACTAAATGTTTACGATCTTCTCTAGGATAAGATTCATTGAAACATTTATTAGTCTATAAACCAGATTTTAGGTCTGATCCTTTTACCCTATAACCAGCTAGTACACAAATCTTTGGACTTCAATTACTAAGATATAGAGACTTTACAAATGGGCATTTATTGGTTCTTATGAAAATGAGAAACATTGTCTATATATAGCCCATAAACCTCTTTTAAAGATTACAATAAAGAAACATAATGGATTAGCTTCTACTTCGTAGTATCAGATATGATTACATTGATCAATGCCCCCATTCAATATCAATGCCACCGGCTAGTTGGCTTGTGACATTTTCTGACCACGGAAGAACTCTATACGACAATTATGGCACCTATATATTACTTAATAAGCATACAATTAAGTTAATGCATCATCAATCAAGCATATGTAAGAAACTCAAGCACATAGAATCAACATCATTATCAAATTTTCAATATAAGATTAACAAAAACTAATATATACACGGCCTATATTACATTTCGAGTGCAAAAAACTGAGCAGTTTCTTAATTACATACGTATCTAAGTCTTTAATAATCCATTTCTCAATTATCATTCGCAAATAATCCATTTTCTGTCATTTGGCGTTATATATTCAATTAAACGCAGAACTTATTACTTTAAACACAAAAACACGAACCAAGAAATTAGAACATCAACAATCACCGATAATATTAAAACGAAAAAATAATTAAAAAAGCAAAATTCCCTTAATCACATAGAAATATCAATAGCATACTCAACAACAAAAACAAGTAACAAGTCTAAAATGCTTTGGGGTCGGCTAACATGAATTGTCATAAGAAATAGTCTCCGCAACACCAATCGCGGCATACTCACAGTGTATAAGGATTGAATTCGTAAAAAATAAAAAAGAAAAAATAAAAAGAAAAAAGGAGTAGAAGAAAGTGAACCTGCTTGTAGAGTGGAGAATGAGGGTGAAGATCTTGGCGGAGGAGAGTAGAAATGGAGATATGAGGAACTTGAAGAAGCTTCGAGATCATATCGGCATAGATATGTTTCTTAGAGTTGGGATTCCCAATGAACACCCACTGTACACCTCTCAGAGGTCTAGAACTTTCCGTATCAACCGCTGCAGCATCTGTCACAGGCGGAGGATTATTTTTGTAATCATCGTCGAAGTCGAATTGTGGCTGCACAGCTGCGGCGGCGGCGACGGCGATGCCGTAAGGTCGAACGATGGGGAGGTGGTAGAGAGGCCGAGAAAGATGGAGGAGACGGCGAAGTCCGCCGGAAGAGGTGGTGGAGAGGCGGCTGAGGACAGCCATTATTTGATAAGAGGAGTTACAGGGCTGAGAGAGGAGTTAGAATAGATCAGTGTGTGTTTGTATGTGGAATGACTAATGAAACGTGTGGCTGGAATTGGAAAGAGGAGAAGGGGAGAGTTCATGGTACAACCGTACAGCGGAATCAATTAAATGTAGCTATATACAAAACTTTTTTGAAAATTCTAAGATGGTCTTCTTCTAAACAAGATCATGGAAAATGTTGAGCCAATATAAATGTAAGTGTTAGTCATTCATCTAAGGTTTTTTTTTACCTTTTCTTTTTTATTTTAAAATGATATTAGATGTTAGTCTTGGACGAACACTTAAGCAACTACAAGAGGGGGGTGAATTGTAATTTGAGAGATTTTCAAACTTTTTGCGGAAATAAAAGAAGAGAACGTATTGTGTCGGACTCGTCCGACCATAATCTTTGGTCGGACGACTTTCAGGTGGTTTCAATTTTTTTCAGTTAGTCTTAATTTTTTTCAGTTAGTCTTAATTTTTTTTCAGTTAGTCTTCATTTTTTTCAGTTAGTCTTAATTTGTTTTCAGTTAGTCTTCATTTTTTTCAGTTAGTCTAAATGAAAGTAAGTTACCTCTAAATAAAAGTAACTTAGGTCTAACTGAAAGTAACTTAGGTCTAACTGAAAAAAACTTAGGTCTAAATGAAAGTAAGTTAGTTCTAAATGAAAGTAAGTTAGGTCTAACTGAAAGTAAGTTATCTCTAACTGAAAGTAACTTAGGTCTAACTGAAAGTAACTTAGGACTAAATGAAAGTAAGTTAGGTCTAAATGAAAGTAATTTAGGTCTAAATGAAAGTAACTTGGGATTCTTAGTTTTATTATTCTTTCATTTAAAAACTAACTAATATTAAAAAAAAAAAACACTAACCTCTGCTTTTCTCTCACTTTCTCCTTCTTCTTCATTCCTCTTAGCTGATTTCTTTCTTCTTTGCTTCCATTATTAACCCCTCTTCTCCTTTTGAATGCATTCTCTATACATCTATTGTCGACATATAAGAATCTTGAAAATAGAATTATTTGTGTGCAAATAACAGAGTGCTAAGAGCCAAAGACATTGAGCACAAAAATCCCAAGGTAAGCCAAAAGGTGCGAATTTGTGACCCATCTGGTTGAGTGCAGTGTGTCGCCATGTTTGACACCCCATAAGAATTAAGATAGACGCCTGCCGGATTTCTAAAACAAGTTGCGGACCCGATCTCCAGTCTCCGACCAATAATTCATAGGTAGTTGACATTTTGAAATTTCATCAGAGTTGACGTTATTATCTTTGTAGAAAGACCGCTACCTAGCATCCTAACTTTGGGCTCAGCCCGTCCGACCAAATACATTGGGTCAGACGGTCTGACCTAATAGTTTCACTTAAAAGAATGATTGAATAAGAAAGAAATAATTGCATGAAATAAGAAAGAACTAGGAACATGAGATTTTTACAAGGAAAACTTCCTAGACCCAATAGGAAGAAAAATCTTGACCACGAGGGATTTTGACTCAATTCTCTTTAATAACTTTTAGGCCAAAAGACTCTCTTTTGTACAACCTAAACTTGGACCAACTCTGTTCCTCTAAGAACTGGTTCCCTGTCAGCCTGTTCCCCCTGAATAGTTGACTTCTCCCTTGACTTCACTCAAAGTCTTTTCTCTTTTTCTTTCTCTTTTTCTCTCAAAATAATTACAAACTTAGATTCACTCAACACAATCTATAATACATCAATTTCAAAGAAGAAGAAAACTGAATGTACTTTCACTAAGAATATTACATAAAATTCTGAAAGTATGTTTTATGAGATCATTACAAAACTCTATTTGTAGGGACCTTTCTTCTCGAGTTCCTCTCCACGATCTTGTCCAAGATCTTCTCCATTATCCCACGTAGCTTCAGCCACTTCTCCACAATGTATCCGTTGTGATAATTCCGTTGGCAGTTGGGCTTTCTTAAGCGTAGCCACTTCTCCACGTTCACACGCCTTATAAATAGAGTAGTTGTTGTGGTTCCTAAAATGTAGGAACTACTTCAACGATCTATTTTTAAGCGCATAATACTTTGGTTAGTTATTGGCGGCTCCTAGATTGTAGGAGAATCAAAGATGCTGCACACACTAACTAAACAAAATATTATGGAACCTTAATATATTAAATTTGTTACATCCATAATATTAACCGGATATCACAAATAACTTATAAACAACTTAATCTTGATTAAACACCTAATCAATTCTTCATAAGTTATTTAACATGTTATTTGTGAAATCTAAAAGTTAACTAAACTAATTAAAACTAAAAGAATAAATCTGACAAAATAAAATAAACAAAACAAGAAAAATAAATCTAAGACATATAAAATTACTTCTAACATAATAAACTAAAAACCAGATTTAATAAACTAAAATCACGTAAACTTTAATTATATGTCATTATCAAAATAGTGAAATGACAATATTCCCCCTTTTTTATTATGACAAATAATTAAGAAATTTTTTTAAGTTTTTATGTTTTTGAAAAAAAATCTAAAAAGACTAAGAAAATAAACTACACAAACTATCCACAATCTAACCTAGTTAAAACTCTACTGAGACTGGGAACAGGATCAGACTTGACTGGGAACAGGGATGAGAAAAATATACATAGGAACTAAGATAAAAAAAAATTGACACTCATATCTCTTCCCCCTTTGTCATTATCAAAACCAAGGATTGTACATGCAGCACTAGAGAGTCAACAGTCTAGGCAACAAGCAAGTTGCTCAAACATACATCTCATAATATTAGTCATCCAAACACAAAAAAAAAAAAGGCATGCAGAAAGCAACATTATAGACAGCAATAATCAGTCAATATGTAGAGTAAGGCAAAAGAAAGTGAAGAAAGTAAAGAGAAATTAAAAGTACTTCATGTGTCTCAGAAGAACACAAGAAGAGAAATCCAAAAGATTGTTTAATAATTACAGCAAAAAAAAAACTTGTTCAATTTGTCCAAAGTTAAGAGAAGTTAGGGTTTGGTTCTTTTGAAGAGAGAGGAGACCACATAATCTATCTTGAAGAGCACACCATCCACCTTGTTCCTGATCCCAGTATCAGCATTCTTGATGGCAAGCATTTGTTGTTGCTGCTGAGAGTCTAGAACATTGACAGTAGCTTCAATGGCATTGATCCTGGTGTGCAGAAGGGTCAAGGAGTCCTGAATTTCCCGGAGTAGCTTGTTAAGCCCAGTTGTAGAAAGTAATGGAAAATCCATAGCAGTAGAAGGGACAGGATCAGAATCTAGGTGAATAAATAATGTGTCACCTTGATCCTGCTCGTTCTGGAACTTGGACCCAGCCAACCTTTGGCTCTTCCTGACAGACCCACTGGGAACCCCTTCTTCATCCAACTTTCTCTTACTACCCACTTCAACCTTTATCGGAGTTTCTTCTCTCTCAAAATTTATCTTCCCATTTACCAACCTCAAGCTCAGCCTAGTCAGAGTTTCTTTTGTTAGATAATTTTATGGCTGAAGAGAAAAGGAGGGACTATGAGGCAGTTTAACTTTGAGGAAAGAAGATTTCCATAACCCACTTTGGTGTTATGGGTAATGCAGTGAGAGAGATGTGAAATTATCAAGGAGGGAAGGTTGATTTTTATGTTTTCAGCAAGGCAATACATAATGGAAAGATCTATTAGACTTGCCTGGGTTCTTTTGGAGGAACGGGGTAAAATGAAACGCCAAACCAATTGAAATAGCAGCTTATGAAATGGAGACAATTTTTTTGATCTAAAGATAAAGCATTAGAATTGTCGTTAAAGAAAGCAAGAATTTAAGCATTGGTAACTCCATTTATGTTCAACTTAGCCCCACCCTTAATGTAGTCCTTGTAACCCTCATGCGGAACATCAAACCATTCCCCCAGTTTCTTCTCAGTGATGGTAACTACAGACCCATTGACAATTGACACACACACACCCTCAGTTATGGTAAATCCAGAACAAAAAGCTTTCATCTCTTTTTCATAAAGACCCTCATCTATGCTAACAATTTTTAACCAATTCTGAAATTTCAAAATTTTCAATAACTCATTCCACTTAGACTTTTTGCACCATGCAATATCTAAACAAAAGCCCACAAGAAATTGTGAAGATTTTGTTTTCTTACCTCGTTTTGTAGGTACAGTATTCTCTTGTTCTTGATCGCTTTCAATCTCGTTTTCACCTTCTTCCTTTTTCGGAGAGAGAGAAACAGGTGCAGAGGATGCCGATTTTGACCCGGTAGAATCTGCGTCGTTCTTGGATGATTCTTGAGCACTTAATTCATCATGGGATGGTGTTTTCTCTTTTGGGAAATTTTCATGATCACCAGAATTTTGAGTTTTGGAAGACATGGTGACAGAGTTTTGGTGTAAGGTTGAAGATGAGGAAGAGGAGAGAGAGAGAGAGAGACTTGTGAGTTGATGTGAGAGGGAAATTATGAGGGGTCAGTGATTTGATGTGTTGGGTTTATAAAGTAATCATGACTCCGTGTGAAAAATAAATGGAGAGTTAGGTTTAATGAAACGGTTTATGGGTTTTTTGGAAGGCAATTAATGAAGTTTCTTCATTTAACAATAGATTAATTGAACGTGTAATTTTGGCCATAATTCAGATTAATGTTTTTAATTTTTGGATGGAAAGGTGTGAAAAGAAAAAGAAACAAGGAAATTTGGAGGTAAATTAGAAAAATGGAAAGAACAAAAATTTACTCTTGCATATGATAAAAATGTGTCCATAATATACAAACTACGTACATACCAAATATGTGCAAGCACTACTAGAATCCGGCCTTTTACCGACCACTTCTACCGACCGTCCAAAAATACGGTTGGTGATTATTTAAAAACCGACCGTTATCAAAGTGGACATTAAATACCGACCGTTATTATAAATCACCGACCGCTACAGTAATCTGTAGGTGATTACCGACCGTTTTAATTAAACACCGACTGCATAACTTAACCGTAGGTAATTACCGACCGACTTTCAAATATCACCGACCACTTTGCCGTCGGTGAATTACTACTGGTAGTTTCGGAATTTTTAACTCCCACGTTTCCCCTTTTCACTCTATCATAGTAATCAGTAACTAAAAATAACCCTAACATTGCCTTGGAGAAACTGACGCCTCCCTCTCCCTTCAGCATCATCGTCGCCGGTATTCCTTAATCTCCACAGTGTTCTCGTCGCCAGTTTCAGGTAATTTCACCGTCCTTGCTGAATTCGCGACATCTTCATCTTTTTTTAAAAATTCTGATTTCAATTGTAATTCTGAAGTTCTCTTGTGCACCTGCCGCATCACCATCGCTACGGGTCAACTGCACGTCTGCACAACCACTCACCATCGCTTCTTGGTTTGTTTCGCCAACCTACAACAGGTTTTTTCTTCTTCCCTCTTTCTTGGTCTAATATGAATTTATTCTCTTCTTTCTTAGTTTCTTGCAACCTTCATTCTAGTTTCATTGAAAATTCATGGATTTCATCTTAGCTAGTTGAGTGAATTATATTTAATTTCATGGTCTGTTATATTATTTTGTCATGAATATGTGAAAGAAATGTTCAAAGTGGCAGACACATAGAGGATGACAAAGTATTTTATTAGGAATAAAGCACTCTTAAGAATTCTTGGAGGTTATGCTCTGTTTGTAGAATGTGCGAATTTCACTGTTTGATTTATGAACTGCTATCTTAGAGTTGCTCAATTTTTTTTTTATTTCAGTTGCATGTCGTGATTGTGAAAAGATTAGTCATTAAATTTCTTTATGATTGTTACTGTGATTGTTATTTGGTTAGTTTTTTTGTTTGTTGTTTATTGTTTGATTAATTACTAAATACTATATAAATGGAGATTGCTGATTATCTGAATATTAAAACAAAGGAGATGAAAACAACTAGAACTATGAAAACTCAAATATTAAAACAAAGGAAATGAAAACTCAAATCTTCATCTAAAGTTGGCTAACAAAAATTAAAACAAATGAAGAAATACCTTTGAATTTCGGACCTTGCATTGTAATGTAAAATACCTATTTATAATTTATAATATATAATATATAATTTATAATTGCCTTGGAGTAAAAGATGTTTTGTACTTGCATAATAGTTGAGCCGATGAAGTAAACTGTTTAAGTATATTTGTGCTCAATGTTTTTTTTTTAATTTTAAACAACAGGAATCTATTTACTTCGCTTCCAACTTACATGAAACTTATAGGTACTATTATTTTGGATATATGTGATTTGATAACTTAAATGTAGTAGATAAAATAATTAAACACATTTCAGAAAAGCAAATTAAAAAAAGATTATGCATATTGTAAAGTATTATTATTTTAAATTGGTTAATGGGATAGACAAATTATCAAAAATGGGTGATCATATTGAAAAGAATTACAAATACGACATTACATAATTAGGTGAAAGCATATCTCAGAGTTATAATAACTGCATTATTAAAATTGATCTGTAGTTTTATAATTGGTGAGAACGAAAAACAAAGTGCGACAAGAATGAGGAAATGGAGTAAAATGAAAATGTTGTAACCAATAAGTATCACATGTGTTATAACATATTAACAAATTCGAACGCATAGTGTGTATATAAAGCTAATTTTGCTTTTTTTTAGCGCTTAGGTTCAAGTTTGAATATTTGTTGGGTGTTGGATTGAATACCTAGAAGCTTATAATCTATACTAGGCAAAAGAATTTGGACACAATTTGTTATTTCGAGGTTCGTGTCGAATCATGTAATTTGAATTTTTGGGGGATGGGGTCCATATGCATTCATGTGTATATGTCCCTATATCATTAATTTTATGTTTGACATATTAATATATTATAAGTATATAAGTAAAATTTCATCTTTTTTCTCTAAATCTTTGTAAGTATAGACTAATGGTGGTATATATAAAAATTGATATCCTGCATCGAATGATGATATTGTCACCACAGAGGAGCAGGGTGAAGGCGCGCGTTCTGCAAGCAATTAGTTGGACCCTACTACGCTATAGTAGAAAATAATTTTGACCCTTTATTTTTCCTACTATAATTTTTATTATTCATCTTAGTGCATGCTAATTATTTCTTAGTGTTTATAATATTCATTATCTTAAGCAATTGCATACACACGTATTCTCTCTTAAATGAAAGCAAGTCCTTGGTAGGTCTATTAGTACTGAATAGTGAACAAATGCAAATGCATACATATCCGACGTAATTCAAAATTTAACTTCATTACTGACTTTTCTCTTATTTGATATAACCTTTGCCATTATATGTAAATATCTATCCTTTTTATGTAATAAGAAATCGTTCTCATAAACATGTTACTCATATTAGCGTTTATAATATTCATCTTAGTGTTTATATTATTCATAATCTTAGTACATGCTAATTCTTTCTTAGTGTTATTAGCTTTTAATTGTAATTATATTACAAATTTTGTGTTGTATTGTAATTGTGTTTTTTTTCTCTCTAAAGTTTGACAATAACAAAGTCACTCGATCTATTACGGATTGATTCATGGCTTAGTTACAAGTGGTGATCTTCTTTACAAAAAATCATCAACCCGCACTAGTAGCTCTTCTAGTGTCTACACGCCTTCTATGCTTTCTCAGCTTTCAACTACCGTGGAGCAATATCAGCAACAATTAGCAGATCAAATAGCTGAATTTCAGAGGCAAAAAAATGAGTGGGAGATACATCGTCTCCAAACGGAAAAAGAAAGGAAAGAAGCAAAAAAAATACATGGAGGAGATGAAGACTACAATGGAAGAGTATTCTCAAATGATGACTCAGTGTGGAGGCACTTTCCCTTTCACCCAACCACGTGACCCACGTGATCCTTCTGGTGGTGGATCGGGATTTCCTTGTAGTACTTAGACTTATAGTCTTTTATATCAGCATATTATATATTTTTAGAAAAATGATGTTTAATTTTGGTTGTTGGAATTACTATTAGATCTATATTGTGGAGAGTATGATGTTTAATATATGTTGTAACAAACCTATTATTTTGATATGAAATGGAGGATTAGTTTATATTGTGGTAAACATAATGTTTTTTTTTATAGAAAATAATAGCAGATTACCGACCGCATAATGGTAGGCTTACCCATCTAAATACGATGTCTAACCTAACAAAAATAGTAGGTAAAATGTATAAAACGGTTGGTAATTACCTACCGTTATCTTTAAATTACCGACCGCCACATATCCGGTAGGTAAATACCAACACATTGCTTGTAGGTGATTACCTACCACATTTACCAACCGCATAGCAGTAGGTAATTACCTACTACCAAAAAACGGTCGGTAATCTCCAAAAGGTGGTAGGTAAAAATTTACCGTCCGACTTTCAGTTGGTGATCTGAAATTACCAACCACCCTTATACCAACTGATCATCAGCGACCGTTTTTACCGACCGTTTTTCATATTTTAGACCGATTTAGGCGGTCGGTAAAAGGCCGGATTCTTTTAGTGAAGGACATTAAGGGTAATATTCAGAGACATATGTGAGTCCTTATACTTGACCCTAGGTGTATGAAATTTAATTCATGAAGGTTGCAGGACATACTTAGTAAGAAAGAATTTGGGGGGAATCAACATCATGTGTACTTTTAAACAATTTTTATCATTCCTAGTTCCAAGCGTATCTTTTCAAACCTGTCCCTAGATAGAGGTTTAGTCAATATGTCAGCTATTTGATTTTCAGTAGGACAAAAATCAACTTTGACTATTCCCTTCTCTACATTGTCTTTTAGGAAATGATGTCTAATGTGAATATGCTTGACTCTAGAGTGATGAACTGGATCCTTGGAAATGCAAATAGCACTAGTATTATCACAGAATATAGTAACACACTTGAATTTTATGACAAAGCCACGTACCTGTTGCTTGATCCATAATATCTGAGAACAGCATGCAGCAGCTGCCACGTATTCAACTTCTGCTGTGGAAAGAGCAACAATGTTTTGTTTCTTTGAGCTCCAAGAAACCAAGCTTGATCCTAGGAACTGGATAATACCCGATGTACTTTTGCGATTCACCAAGTCTCCAGCATAGTCAGCATCGGAATAGCTTACTAGATCAAAGATGTCACTTCGAGGATAGAACAAACAAAGATCATCACTTCCTTTCAAATATCTAAGATCCTTTTGACAGCTGTCAAATGGGATTCCTTAGGATTTGATTGGAATCTTGCACATAAACCAACACTAAAGGATATATCAGGCCTACTAGCAGTTAGATAAAGTAAGGAACCAATCATACCTCTATAGAGTTTCTGATCTACGGACTTACCACTTTGATCCTCATCTAACCTTGTACCTGTTCCTATAGGAGTATGGTTTGTTTTGCTTGATCCTAGTCCATATTTTTTCAATAACTCCTTTACGTATTTTTGTTGATGGATCATTGTTCCTTTTTCAGTTTGCTTGATTTGCAAACCGAGAAAGAAGTTTAATCTCCCATCATACTCATTTCAAATTCACTACGCATTAACTCAGCAAATTCTTTACAAAGAGATTCGTTAGTTGCACCAAAAATTATATCATCCACATAAATTGAACCACTAGGATGTCTGTTCCTTTGGATCGAAGGAAAGGGTCCTATAACTTTGCCTCGTATAAAAGTCATTAGAAAGTAAGAATTTTGAAAGTCTTTCATACCATGATCTAGGAGCTTGCTTAAGCCCATAAAGAGCTTTATCTAGCTTATAGACATGATTGGAAGATCCGGTTTTCAAAACCAGGAGGTTGTTCCACATAGACGTCTTCAATCAAATATCCATTTAAAAAGGCACATTTGACGTCCATTGGTACAACCTAAAATCCATGAATGATGCAAAGGCAATCAAAATTCTTATTGCTTCTATTCTAGCTACAGGAGCAAAGTTTCATCAAAGTCAATACCTTCTTGTTGATTGTACCCTTTGGCTACGAGTCTGGCTTTGTTCCTTATGACTGTTCCATGTTCGTCTAGCTTGTTCCTGAAGACCCATTTTAGTCCAATCACCTTTTGGTTTTTAGGCTTGGTCTCAAGATGCCAGACCTTGTTCCTCTGGAACTCATTCAGTTCCTCTTGCATGGCGTTTATCCAGTCAGACTCCAGTAGGGCATCATTGTGATCTCGTGGTTCTGTCATAGACAAAAAGGCATGGAAAGCACATAAATTTTTCAGTTGGGATCTCGTTTGAGTTCCCTTTTCAATATCACTTACTATTAAATCCAATGGATGGGATTTCAAGTGTTTCCAGGTCTTGGTTCAAATCTTCTTGTCTCTGCTCCTCCATTTGAGGAGCTTCATTCGTCTTGTCTACTGGATGAATTTCTGGTGCCTGTTCCTCCTGTATAACAGGATCAGGAACAGCTATCTCTTCTTCAGAAATATGCTTTTTGTCGGTTCCTGCAGGTGTTAGTTCCTCATCAATGTTTACTGACTCCTCAATACGAGTCAGTCCTATTTCAAAGTCATTTTCATGACTTGGTTCCTGCAGAGAGTTAGTTTCATCAAAAATAACATGGACACTTTCCTCAACACACATTGTTCGTTTGTTGTAAACTCTATATGCACTACTTAAAGCATATCCAATAAAAACAGCCTCATCGCTTCTAGCATCAAACTTTCCTAAATTGTCTTTACCATTGTTATGTACAAAGCATTTACAAGCCAAAGATTCTAAAGTAGAGATATTGGGTTTTCTTCCTTTGAAGCTCATAAGGGGTCTTCAAGACAATAGGTCTTAGCATGACTCTATTGATTATGTAGCATGCCGATTCACTGCTTCAGCCCAGAAATTCTTCGGAAGATTGCTTGCTATGATCATTGTTCTTGCCATGTCCTCCAAAGTGCGATTCTTCCGTTCTACCACGCCATTTTGTTGTGGAGTTCTAGGAGCTGAGAAGTTGTGATCAAGACCTTCATTTCTGCAAAACTCATCAAATTTGGAGTTTTCAAACTCCTTACCATGATCAGAACGCAAGTGCTTAATTTTAAAACCACTTATTCTTTGAGTTCTTTTTGCAAAGTTAACAAATTCATCAAATGTTCATCTTTGCTATGAGAAAAATAACCCAAGTGTATCTTGAAAAATCATCAACTATTACAAGCACATATCTCTTACCAGATCGACTTTGGATTCGAACAGGGCCACACAAGTCCATATGAATCAATTCAAGGGACTTTGTGTGCTTACCATTTTCTTTGATTTGAACGAGGATCTAACTTGTTTACCTTTTGCACAGGTCCACAAACTTCATGGTTTGAGACTTTGATAGTTGGTAATCCAACACCAAGTCCTTACCACTTAGCTTCTGGAGTAATGCCATACTTGCTGACCACATCTTTTATGCCAAAGAAGTGGTTCATTGTCGACGGCACTTAAACAGTTAGATTGTTCCTAGGAACAAGGTTGAGATCAACAACGTAGGTGTTCCCTTTCCTTGTTCCTTCTAGAATTTTGGTACCTGTTCCTGCATTACTTACTACACAACATTCATCAGTAAAATTTACACTGTTCCCTTTGTCGCAAAATTGAGAAATACTAAGCAGATTATGTTTTAAACCCTCGACCAAAAATACATTGTCTATGGAATGTGACTTAGACTTTCCTACCTTCCCTATTGCAACTATTTGCCGGTAAGATTGTCTCCGAAGGTCACAGTTCCTCCATCATAGGCTGAAAGCGAGAGAAATTTCTCTTATCTCCTGTCATGTGTTTAGAACAACCGCTATCGAGGTACCACAGGTTGTTCCCCCTCACTTTAGCCTGTATCAAAGCAATCAGTCAGTGGTAGGAACCCAGTTTGACTTGGGTTCCTCTGTCGGGCTGTATTTCTCTTAACTTTCCAAACTTGTTTACAAAGTGGGTGTTCATTTCAATATGTTCTTCTCTGGAGGAATAGTCAGACACTAAGTGTCCACTGTTCCCACAGTAAGAGCATATTCGGCTGCTTGGAAGATCAACATATTTTTCATTTTGTTTTTCTTCTTGTGATTGAAACCTAACCCACTTCTTCCTTCATTTTATATTTTTGTATCCACTTACTGGATCAGGAAGAGTCGTTCTTGAAGATTCCATTTTCTCTTTAAGTACCAGATATTTACTCAAAACTTTTTCATGTTCGAATTTTAACTTTTCGAACTCGGATCTGGTATTTATAGAGGAACTGGTTCCTTCAGGAACGAATAGTTTCAATTCAGCCATTTCCATATTCAAGAAATAATTTTCATTTTTAGCATTTTCAAAAGCTTCTCGAATACGTCGGTTTTCATCAAAGACTTCAAAGAATCTTTCCTCAATGTTTGCATTCACTTTTTAAACCAATTTGAATGCCTTTGGTGACTTCTAAGGCTTTTTCTAAATTTTCTTCTCTAACACAAATGGCCTTGTAGTCATCCAAAGTTTCCAAAAGTAGTTTTATTAATTGATTCTTTGAAAGTTCTTTTAACTCTTCTTCAATAACATTTATGCGTACCTTGTTGTTTGGCAAGTCTTCTTCCTTGGTCTGTTTTTGCCATGAGACAAAATGAGCTGTCTCCTCTTCTGGTTGTTCCTGCTCCTCGTCTGAATCGATTCTCCCCGGCAGCTACCATGCCCTTCTCATATCAACTTTTGAGAAAGGTTTTTGCTGTTCATTTCCCTTCTCCTTGTACTTTCTTTTGCTCTTTTCATTTTCCAAGAAAGGGCATTCCTTTATGAAGTGATCCAGACTTCCCCGCTTGTGACAGCTTAACTTTCCTGGCTTTTTCAAGTTCTTCCCTTTGTAGTTCTTATTGAAGAACTTTTTGAATCTTTTCACGATCAGTGCTGCCTCTTCATCATCAGTTTCTGAATCCTCTAAGTCATCGGACTTGAGAGCCAATGCCTTAGGCCTATTAGAGTCAACTTCATGAGTTCCTAGATGGATTTCATGAGTAACAAGGAACCGGAAAGTTGTCTCGATATTGAATGTGGTGAAATCTTTTGTTTAAGCAGGGAGTACCTTTGCCATCCATTTTTCATCCTGAGGAAGACTTCGTAGAACTTTTCGTACTTGTTCCTCGGAGTGATGACTTTCCTAGAGATTCAAGTTCATTAATGATGTTGGAGAATCTTGTGAGCATCTCTTGAACAGACTCCTTAGGCTTCATTTGAAATAGCTCATATTTGTGCATGAGCATGTCAATCTTTGATCTCTTGACTTCGTTTGTTCCTTCGTGAGTAACTTGAAGAAGTTCCCACATTTGCTTGGCTGATTTGCATCCCATGATTCGATTGTGTTCATGGGGACCAAGACCACAGTGGAGAATCTTTTGGCCAAGTTATTCATCTCCATCTTGTCGAAGTCATCTTTATCATATTTGGAGAGGGCTTGGGATTCTTCACCTTTTTCATTTTTCTCTGTGACTTCGAAGTCACCAATCTCTATTACTCTCCAAACTTGATAATTTTCGGCCTTGATAAAATTTCCATATGATTCTTCTAGTATGGATAATACTTGCCAATAAACATTGGAGGACGCTGAGTTGAGTAACCTTCTTCCAATCTTTCTCCTGATGTGTTCATCATTTCCAGGATCTAGCTCCTCAGTGTTAACTGATTTTGGAGGAACTAGGCTCTGATACCAATTGTTAGTATTGGACGAACACTTAAGCAACTACAAGAGGGGGGGTGAATTGTAGTTGGAGAGATTTTCAAACTTTTTGTGGAAATAAAAGAATGATTGAATAAGAAAGAAATAATTGCATGAAATAAGAAAGAACTAGGAACACGAGATTTTTACAAGGAAAACTTCCTAGGCCCAAAAGGAAGAAAAACCTTGAGCACGAGGGATTTTGACTCAATTCTCTTTAATAACTTTTAGGCCAAAAGACTCTCTTTTGTACAACCTAAACTTGGATCAACTCTGTTCCTCTAGGAACTGGTTCCCTGTCAGCTTGTTCCCCCTGAATAGTTGACTTCTCCCTTGACTTCACTCAAAGTCTTTTCTCTTTCTCTCTTCTTTCTCTTTCTCTTTTTCTCTCAAATGATTACAGACTTAGATTCACTCAACCCAATCTATAATACATCAATTTCTAAGAAGAAGAAAACCGAATGTACTTTCACTAAGAATATTACACAAAATAACCTAATCACAAATAATATTATAAACAACTAACTTAATTACATAATATTAACCGGATATCATAAATAACTTATAAACAACTTAATCTTGATTAAACACCTAATCAATTCTTCATAAGTTATTTAACATGTTATTTGTGAAATCTAAAAGTTAACTAAACTAATTAAAACTAAAAGAATAAATCTAACAAAATAAAATAAACAAAACAAGAAAAATAAATCTAAGACATATAAAATTACTTCTAACATAATAAACTAAAAACTGGATTTAATAAACTAAAATCACGTAAACTTTAATTATATGTCATTATCAAAATAGTGAAATAACAATATTCCCCCTTTTTGATTATGACAAATAATTAAGAAATTTTTTTAAGTTTTTATGTTTTTGAAAAAAAATCTAAAAAGACTAAGAAAATAAACTACACAAACTATCCACAATCTAACCTAGTTAAAACTCTACTGAGACTGGGAACAGGATCAGTCTTGACTGGGAACAGGGATGAGAAAAATATACATAGGAACTAAGATAAAAAAAATTTTGACACTCATATCTCTTCCCCCTTTGCCATTATCAAAACCAAGGATTGTACCTGCAGCACTAGAGAGTCAACAGTCTAGGCAACAAGCAAGTTGCTCAAACATACATCTCATAATATTAGCCATCCAAACACACAAAAAAATAGGCATGCAGAAAGCAACATTATAGACAGCAATAATCAGTCAATATGCAGAGTAAGGCAAAAGAAAGTGAAGAAAGTAAAGAGAAATTAAAAGTACTTCATGTGTCTCAGAAGGACACAAGAACAGACAATTTAGCTAATTACTAAATAGGGTTCCAGTAATACCAAAACGTGACAGAAACTAAGAGAAGGCTCAAAACCTCCAATTCTAAAGTGTATTGAAAAATAAAAAAATTGAACTAGATAACACTAAGTACAAATTAATCAATATGATATACAAGTGTTAATCCAAAAAAGCCAAATAGAATTATAAAGTCCCAACATGTAGAGATAACAGTGTCTTAATACATTTGGTAATGTTCAGAGCATGTTGATAGTTACCTTATTAAAGCATATGATTGGGGTTAATATGGGCTTTTTAGTACAAAGAGGGACAATGGGGGACCAAAACTCAACTTCAAGGGATTTGGTGAGGTATTGGGCCTAATGGACCCACTGAAATGATTGTCCAATCCATGTAAGATGGCTTTGATGAATAGTGGATATGGATTGTAATTGGATAGGTTTGCTAATGCTCAAACCTTGCTTGGTAATGCTCAAAACTTGTTTGATAATGCTCGAACCTTATTTGGTATTACCTAAAATCATATGATTTGGGGTTAATTTGAGCTTTTTAGTACAATGATGGGTAATTGGGGCCCAAAACTCAAATTCGCGGGGTTTGGTGAGCTATTAGGACTAATGGACCCAATGGCATGATTGTCCAAGCCCATAGGATGACTTTGATGAGTAATTGGTATAGATTATAATGCTGTAGGTTTGGTAATTACCTAAATACATATGATCTGAGGTTAATTTGATCTTTTTAGTACAAGGAGGGACAATGGAGGACCATGTAATCCCCCATAATTTTAGAAGATTTTATAAATATATTTTAGCATTTATATATTTATATTTAAACATAATTTAGTTTTAAATGATTTGATTATTTAAAGAAGGTTGACTATTTTAAAAGTCAAATGAAATTATTTTGAGGATTTTAGAAAGTTAAAAATATTTTAATTAAGCATGCTTTGATAAAAGTTTTAAATACTAATTTATATTGAAAAAGAAGTCTAAGTGGACTTGAGGAACCCAATTTAAGTAGATTAGGAAAAAGGAGAGTTATATTGATGTTAGGAGTTCTAATTTATCTATCATATTCATCATCAATTTTAATTGAGCCCAATCTCCTTTTCCTAAGCCCAAAAGGAAGCCTCCTTATGAATATCTTAATACCCAATTATTTTACCCCACACAAAGATTATTTCTCTGTCCTCACACTCAAAGTTTTCGGCCAGCAGTTGTTCTTCTCTCTCCTCGCTATTTTTCCTCTTTCTCTCTCAAATCTTTTCTTCTTCTTCAAGTAACGATTCTTCTTCAACAAGAAACGTTAGAAAGCCTTCAAATCCTCACGTGGAGCGTCGTTGCTGCTGCTGTGTGGCCTGTTTTTCGGCGCCTTCTTTCATTCTTTTCTTTGATTCTTTGGTTTGTTGGTTAATTTCGTTTCTTCTTCCTCAAGTTTTCATTAAAGACTATATTTTTATGCTTTTTTTAATGCTAATCATGATTATTGAGTTTAATCTACTGTTTTAATAAATAATCTTGATTCATATATATTATATATTATAAGAATAAAAATTCAAATTTGTTTATTATTGTTAAATTGAAGTTTTAATCATTAAAGCATGGATTTTTAGGGTGTTAATTATTAGAAAACCATAGTAGCATGTTGTATACTATGAGATTGGTTTGGATCATGAATTTAAACATGTTTACACATGTTTAAAGAGAATTTTATGATTTTATAAGTTGCTGGAATTTCAGAAAAGATTTGATTTATGGAGTTTTAAGAATTTTAATTAGTAGTATGGTAGTACTATGCTATGAATTAAAAGTAATTGAAGTTTTGAAAGTAAAATCAACTTTTTGAATATGTTTAAAGGGGATTTTAAATATTTTAAAGTTGCTGAATTTTTATTTAAGAGTATTGATTTGAGTTTAAATTGATTTCTAGGCAGAGAATATTATGTAGGAGACTTTTAAAGAGTTAAAAGTGGTCTGCCGACTAGTTTACACAAGGTACGTACATACCTATGTGCTAGGTAATTAGTATCATGATTTAAGGAGAAAGAAATTTTAGTATCATGTATAGGAACTTTATACGTCCATACGTGTTTTCTAGTATGAATGATTTCTACATTTTTTATGCCTGTGTGCAAGCATGTTAATTATGAGATTTATTATGAGTAAAGATTTGTCATGTTTGTATGGATTTATTGATGCAAGCATGTGGATGGAAACTTTATTTATTAATTCACATGGGGGGATTAATATGTTATTATAAGATTGAATAATATTATTCATGTCTTCCCTTACAAGTATTATTTTCACTACCTTATGAGCATTGTGGGCCTTATTTGGTAAGTTGATAAGTTATGCCTTTTTTAATGTAAGTTTGATTGTTGGCTAGGTTCAACAAATAAGAAAGTTTGATATTAAAAGAAAGTATGTCCTGGGTTGTAAATTGTGATCACTTATTAAATCCTAAGATAAAAGAAGTTCGGTTGTGCATGTTTGCTTGGTACTTCTGTGTTTTATATGTGTGTCATAACAAGTAATAACTTGTAAAGAATGTAAAGTGTAACGAGGATAATTATAGACTTTAGACTGGTGCACGTCTAGAGTTGGACATTAGGAGTTGGGGTACATGGTGGTAGCCCATGGCTTTTCACGAGAGATGGATTGATCACCATCCCCATTACAAGTTAGCAAAGGTTCCTCGATATCGCAGGTCCTTTCTGGAATGCGTGGTAACTCCCGTATTTCGTCTTCCTAGTGAAGGCATTAGTAGATAAGACAACTCAGGTCTAATAACTATTCCATTTGAGCAATAATAAGATGTTTAGAGTTTAGTTCAGTAAAAGTTGTTTGCAGAATGTTATATGATTATATTATTATTTATCCCTGCATGTTATTTATTTAGTATCATGTTAGGAATGCTTATGTATTAGTATGTAGTACCCAGCTTTGCTGATTACGTGCTTTGTTTGTGATTGTTGATCATGGCTTTGCCTTATTGATCTTGTTATGACCCAATTTTGGTGAGCAGATTCTTTAGAGCATTGACATTTACAGGTTTGCAGATGTTGCATCATTGGGAATCTGGGAATGGAGAGAATATGTAAACTAGTAAATCATATTTTCTGCACTAGTAGGAACGTACTTTATTAAGTTTATTTGAGTAGACTTATTTAGAATGTTTGATTTCAATGTACTTATTTATAATAAAAGGTTAAAGTTTAGTTATATGTTTTCCTCTGCAAAATTCTGAATAAGACGATACGTTATCATACGGGTGGTAATGCTTTGGTAATAATTCTCTAAATTTATATTAAAATGTATTTCTGAAAGAAGAGAATTATCAGGGTGTTAGAGACCAAAACTCACGTCAATTGGATTTGGTGAAGTTTTTTGGGCCTAATGGACCCAATGGCATGATTATCCAATCCTCATAATTGTGATTGGATGGAATTGGTAATACTCAAACTTTGTTTGGTAATTACCTAAAAGCATATGATATGAGGTCAATTTGGACTTTTTAGTACAATGAGAGACAATGGAGGCCCAAAACTCAAGTCTATGGGACTTGTGAGGTATTGGGGCTAATGGACTCAGTGCCATGATTGTCCAATCCCCATAGCATGGCTTTGATGAGTAATGGGTATGGATTATGATTGGTAAGGTTGGGTAATGCTCAACTTTGTTTGGTAATTACCTAAAAGCATATATGTTCTGGGTTAATTTGGGTTTTTAGTACAAGAGGGGACAATGGGGGTCCAAAACTTAGGTCAATGGGGTTTAGTGAGATTTTTGGGCCTAATGGACCAAGTGACATGATTGTTCAATCCCCATAGGATGGTTTTAAGAGTAATAAGTATGGATTGTGATCGGATGGATTTGGTAATGCCCAAACCTTGTTTGGTAATTACCTAAAATCATATGATCTGGGGTTAATTTGAGTTTTTTAGTATAAGAAGGGACAATGGGAGCCCAAAACTCGGGTGCATGGGGTTTGGTCAGGTATCGGCCTAATGGATCCAGTGACATAATTGTTCAATCCCCATATGATGGTTTGATGAGTAATAAGTATGGATTGTGATTGGATGGGTTTTGTAATGTCCAAACCTTGTTTGATAATTACATAAAAGCATATGATCTAGGGTCAATTTGGATTTTTTTAGTACAAGCTAAGAAGGGACAATGGAGGCCTAAAACTCAAGTCTAGGGGGTTCGGTGAGGTAATGGGCTTAATAGACCTAGTGGCATAATTATCTAATCCCATAGGATGACTTTGATGAGTAATTGATAGGATTGTGATTGGGTAGGTTTGGTAATGTACAAACCTTGTTTAGTAATTACCTAAAAGCATATAATCTGGGGTTAATTTGGGCTTTTTAGTATTAGGGACACTGGGGGACAAAAACTCTGATCAATGGGGTTCGGTTAGGTTCTGGGCCTTATGGATCCAGTAACATGATTGTCCAATCCTCATAGGATTGCTTTGATGAGTAATGATAAAGGATTTTGATTTGGAGAACATCCTCTACTTAGTGGGTTTGGTAATCCCATAACATGTTCAGTAGTTACCTTAAAGCATATGATTAAGGTTAATTTGGGTTTTTTAGTACAAGGAGGAACAATGGGGCCCAAAACTCAACTTCATGGGGTTTGGTGAGGTACTAGGCCTAATGGACCCAGTCACATGATTGTCCAATCTCCATAGGATGACTTTGATGAGTAATGAGAACATCCTCCACTTAGTAGTTTTTGTGATGCCCAAAATGGGTTTGGTAATTATCAAACGTATCATGATCTGGCGGTAAAAACGAAAATTTCAAATTTCAAAAAGGATGGTTTGGTAAAATTTGAAGCTCAAAATTTTGGCTTCCCTCTATAATATGTCTGTCTTTAATCTTAATATCATATCATTTCCATTCTATCTATCCATGTCACATTATTTTCTCTCTCTAAATGTTCTAGCTATTAGCTTCTAGTTAATTTTCGACGTTTTGAGAAAATCTATATCATTGTGGAGTTGGAGCTGAGAAAAATTTGAAAATTGACTAAGGTGAATATTTCGCATATGCAATTTTTCTTTAATTGGATTTTATTTTCTTTTATAAATTATATGTTATTGCATGAAGGTTGTTAATTTTTTTTATGGTTCTTCCGTGTACAAGTATGTCAAGAGAAATATCCTCGTCTGTGAACTGTGAAGAAATATTTTGCGATTGCGGTTTTCCAGTTGCAAAATTGGAGTCTTGGACTCATGAGAATCCTGGAAGGAGATTTATGGCTTGTAATTATTGGAACCGTGACACCAATGCAAGGGGGTGTGAATTTTTTAGATGGATTGATAAAGAAATTCTAGATTGGCAAAGGGATGTGGAAAACCAACTTCTATTTGAGAAAACACAATTGGAAATCGAAGTTAATTTGATGAAGAATGAGAATAAGAAGCTCGTTGGTTAATTAAAAAAGATGAAGCAGAGGATGAGAAAGAAGAAGGTTCATCCCAGGGAAGGATTCGGTGGAATTATGTGTCTCTGTTTAGTTGTTTCTGTAATAGTGTGTATTTTGATAGTGAAGATTTCTGGCTAGAAGTTGTTAAATTTTATATACTATGTAAATGGAACATGAATGGAGCTTATAAAAGTATTATAAATGTAACAGCCCGTTTTCCCGAGCTGCTAAATAAATACACTAAAGATCAACTAATCACAATCAATGCTTAATAAGCCTCGAAATAAACATTTACTCGCAGCGGAAACATAACCTTACAAATCGATCCTGCACCTGTGGGTTATTTGGCCCACAGGAAGAGCTAGGAGAATGATTCTTGAATAAAGTGAAACTTATCCTATTGCCCACTCCGCCCTCTCTTTGACCACTACTCAAAGATTAGCTGGGATTCTTGCCTCTTAGCTCTCCAAATATTATATACAAAGGAACAATAAATAACTGTTCTCTAATCAACTAACTAGAATACAAACTCAATCCTTTACATAACGTAATCCTATTTTTGCTCCACTTCCATTCCCGAGCCTTTGATACCAAACCTGCAAATTCAGGGAAGAAATACAAAACAAACAAAATTCCAAAATGAGTGGAAAACTCGTAACCTTTTCTTCAGCCCGTCATAAACATTTTATTTCTCAAATCATTTTCATTTCGTAATAACGCTGGCATAGCTCACTCTCTTAAACAAATCAGTTGCAAGTACAAGCTTTGGACAAAAGGACAAATGCTACCTCCAAGCTGCACTATGGAGTCCAGCAACACTACCCCCAAAGTTCGCAATGGGGCGTAGCCGACCTGTACCAGGTCAAAAGAGTACCCATCCTCCACCCATACCTTGCCCACTTACTATTTTCAGTTCATAAACTAAGCCAGCAAAACATTTGCATATTCATATTCATCAAATAACATTTCCAGAATCAACTCACAACATCACATTCATAACTATGGCCATAGTACGAACTTATTTATAGAAAACAGAACACTGAGATTCACACACACAAGGGCATGAGTAAATGATTTTACTGGACATAAAAGTTACCTGAATCGCAATCCAATTCCTTAATCTCCGAAAAATATTCCACTCCATAATCATCCTCCAAAAATCACCTCACAATGACAACAATAATCAATGGGATCCTCACTAAATAAGAACTAATTTAAACTGAATCTCCCAAATAGAGACCAACTAATCCTGTATAACTTCTAAACTTATCTTCAAATGTATCAACTTTAATCAAACATATTACTAGTAGTAACAATCACTAACGAATTATACTAAACTTACATAAGAATTTATATAACCCATAACTCTTTCCCAAAAATAATAAAACACTAACTAAACTTAGCTCATTGCAACTGAAAAGAAATAGCATTCATATATATACTAATCCTAAACTAACTTCCAAAACAATGATTCTAAACTAAAACTAATTCAACAGCACAACAACAACACAAACAACAACAACCACAAAACCAACCACCACCACACGATTTATTAACCGCATTAAAAATAAACCACCAAAAATCCCTCCAACTAAACTAATGTTCCATAATCAATTTGCTAATCAAATTCAAATCTTCAAAACAAAAATCCAATTCTAAGCAAACTTACTAAAATCTGATTTTCATTTTACAAATCAAAAAAGGTTTGTATAACAAAATCAATTTTAGGCCTAACTTAATTAATCAAAACGAATAATCACAATCTCATAATTAGAAAACAAAAGTGAATTGTTTAAGGAGAGAAGTATTGTACCTCTGCTCAAATTAAGTAGGGACGAACAACAAGAGGGGAGCCAAGCTTTGGCAGCGGCAACAACCAAAACAACGACAAACAACAGCAACAACAAAAGGATGGGGATGAGACACATGAGCAACAATAACAGTCCCAACAGCGGTGGCACCACCACCACGAACAGAGTTGAAGATTGTGCAGCAGCACCGCTAAAACAACAACATCAACAACGACGACAACATCGCACCCCTAAAACAACAAGACCATCAACGGCGACGGCAGCACCGCGACAGCACAAGCGTGCAAGCAGCTGCCACGAAACAACAGCTTAGCGGTGGAACGCAAGCAACCGCACACACAACAATGAAGAGAAAGAGAAGAAAGGAGCGGCTGCAATGATAGGAATCTCCAGCGAATAGGGGAAGCCGGCGAGAAGACAGGCAAACGGAGGAGAGAGAGGAATCGCAGGGGGTCAAGGGTTTCGTGGGTTTTCTCACGGGGTTGGGGTTTGTTTTCACGGGAATGAGAAAATGACTTGGGTGGGTTTTTGTTTCACACTAAACCGACAAAGGGGAAAAGAATAGAAGGAAAAATTGACTTTGACTTCCTATTTGACCAAATACCGCACAATTTAGTCGCACATAAGACCCAAAATAATTTTAATAATAATAATTTATAAACTTGAGTAAATATATTACAAACACAACAAATACAATTCATACTCCATAACTTAAATAAAATGAGAATTTTCGAAACAAAATTAACTTAATAAATATAATTAATATCTAAATAAAGGTACTTAAAAACAGGACTATTACAATAAAGCTTTCTTTATTGTTGTCATTGCTTAAGTTATGAGTGTTTCTTACCTGGATCGGAGTTTTAAACTTAGAATTTTCATTGTTATTAAAAGTACTATTGAAATCTTTGAAAATTAAATGAATTTTGAACGTTTACTTTGGTCTGATATTGTTTGGTAATCACCAAAATTGTTTTAGTGATTACCTAAACCTTTTCATGACATAAACTAGTTCAACTGACATAGTTTGGTAATTACCAGAAATGTTTTAATAATTGCCTAACACTCTTCATAATACAAGTACATAAGGTAATATCTAAAACTTTTCATTTTGGGGGTAAAATACGAAAATTGAATTGTTTCAAATAATTTCTAAAACCAAAATACTAAGGGCATTATTGTACTTTGTCGACCTATATTTCAAAGAACCGCCAACTTCTCCCTCCCTCAATTTCTCTATCCTAAAACTTCCCTCATTCTCTCTCCTAAACCTTCCATAATTCTCAACTTCCCTCACATTCTCTCTCATCAACCACCACTTTCTTCTCCCAAAAAAAAAACACAGCGGTTCTCTGACAAACGCATGACGTTTTATCGCATCAAATCCGACAACACTTTCGGTATTATTTATTGAAGGTGAGTTTCAATCTAGGGTTTAATATTTGAGGGCAATTTCGAAGTTTTGAATAGTGGTACCATACAACTCTATTCATGATTTGAATTATGAAATATATGATTTAAGTAATTGAATAGTGAAAGTTTTTTTAAAAAAGAATTGAATAGTGAAAGTTAATGTTTTGTTTTGTGGCAATTTGTATTTTTAATTTGTTGGAATTATGATATTTAATTATTTGTCATTAGCACTTGATTATGTTGTTATGAATTGATTAAAGGACTTATTTTGATATTTTCGGGGGGGAAGAGGAAGGATTGTGTTTGAATCATATGAGTTATGCGAGTCTAACGCATCAATTTGGTGCTTATCAAAATTCTGAAACATATGATTTAAGGATATGAATATTGAAATTTGGGGTTTAGATTTGTGGCGATTTTCAATTTTTTTGGAATAGTGATATTAAATTATTTGTTGTGGTTGATTGCAAGTATTTAAAGAGTGAAAGTTAGGGTTTTGTTGTAAGTTTTGTTAGAAATTGACAATAGAAGCAATGTGTAAGAATGTAATTATCATGTTAGTTTTAGAAAAGATCGAAGCTTGGACCATGGTTTCATTGATGAATTACAAAGATGTTGTGGTGATGTTTTAACTTTGTGGTGATGTTATGAATTGTGTGTTTTCTTGTATTCTATGCTTATATTATTTAGTTCATGAATATTAAATGGTATATACAATAAGGCTAGGGTTATACTTGTCCTACCTTTTTCAATTCCCTTAATTGTGTTTGGTAATCTATGCTTGTATTTTGTCACCTATTTTTAGTAATTACCTGAATATGTTTGGTGATTACCAAAACTTGATAGAAATTGTGGTGATGTTATGAATTGTAAGTTTTTATGTAACTATGCTAGTATGGTTTTATTCATGAATATATATCTATAATAAGGTTGGGTTTATACTTGACCTATCTTTGGCAACTGCCTTAAATGTGTTTGGTTATTCATCATAGTGTTGCCTCACCTATGTTTGGTTATAACCTAATGTATGTTTGGTGATTACCAATACTTAACAGAAATTGTGGTGTTGTTATGAATTGTGAATTGTCATGCATCTATGCTAATATTGTTTGGTTCATGAATAGTAAATGGTATCTATAATAAGTATAGGTTTATACTTATCCTAGCGTTTTCAATTCCCTTAACCGTGTTTGGTAGTGATTACCAAAACTTGATAGAAATTGTGGTGATGTTATGAATTGTATGTTTTTATGTAACTATGCTAGTATGGTTTTATTCATGAATATATATCTATAATAAGGTTGGGTTTATACTTGACCTGTCTTTGGCAACTGCCTTAAATGTGTTTGGTTATTCATGCTAGTGTTGCCTCACCTATGTTTGGTAATAACCTAATGTATGTTTGGTGATTACCAATACTTAACAGAAATTGTAGTGCTGTTATGAATTGTGAATTGTCATGCATCTATGCTAATATTGTTTGGTTCATGAACAGTAAATGGTATCTATAATAAGTATAGGTTTATAATTATCCTAGCGTTTTCAATTCCCTTAACCGTGTTTGGTAATCCGTGCTAGTATTACCTCACCTGTATTTGGTAATTACCTAAATATCTTTGGTGATTACCTAAACTTTATAGAAATTGTGGTGATGTATGTTTGGTGATTACCAAAGTATTCCAGAAATTGTGCTTCTCTGTTATAACCTTGTTTGGTAATTACCAAAACCATGTATGGTTATTGCCTAACCTGTCAATATGTGTAATATGCTTATAATATACTCCCTCCGTCCCAGAATACTCTTAATACTTATCAAGGCACATAATTATAGATAATAAGTTGTTATTTGGTTATCAATTGTTATTTTATTGAAAAGTAGATGTGATAGGAGTTAGTAGTTAATAAAAGTAGTATTATTTTATTTTAAGGAAAGTGAATGTGGGCCATGGTTAGAGTTGGTAGGTAATAAGGGTGGTAATATTTTATTTGGAAGAGAGAGAGAGTAGGGGTCAATCGTTCAAAGGTAAAATGATTAAAATAATAGTGGGTCATATCTAAAAATAGAAGTGTAAGAGTATTCTGGGACAGATAGAAAATAAAAGTGTAAAAGGTATTTTTGGGACGGAGGGAGAAATTTTTTTGGACAGTGAGATGGCAAGGATAAAGCGTACAGCTATGAGGCCTACGAGAAAGAATATGGAGCAGAATGCTAGCGATGATTCGGATTATGTGGACTCCCACGAAGGCGAAGAATCCCCACCTCCTTCCCCATCTCGTTCATATAGAAAAAGACAAGTTACAAAAAAGCAAGAGGCATATGCTTCTCAGAGTTCAAAAAAAGGAAACGTGTCTAAGGGTGTTGATCCTATCATTCTCGAAATTGTTGTTCCTAAAAACACAAGTTTCACACCCCATACCATGCTCAACGTCAAAAAAAAAATTTGGTACACATTAGGTGCACTCAAGTAGGACAGTGCGTGGAGTTTGGGTCTTTGTCAAGTAACAGTGCAAAATTCCTTTTTCATTGGTTTTCATACCAACAATGGCATAGACTACTGGAGACTAAGTTACCTTGATATCCTGAACTTGTGAAAATATTCTACACCCATCTTGAAGTCGATGACACTGATGATGGCAGAGGAACATCTTGGGTGAAAGGTGTCGAAATCTCGTTCGATGATGTAGAACTTGGAGGAATTCTTGGTATGCCTGTTGAGGGTGAGTGGGATTACCTTAGTAACAAACCTAGTGAACACATTGATTTTAATCTTCAAAAGTGCAACAAGTTGTTGTTGATGGATCATGAAGACGACAGGACCCGTGAGCCTCAAGTTGATGAGCTTCCTCTCGAGACTCGTTTCCTCCTCCTTTTCAGCAGTCCTTCAATGCTTGGATAGGGGGGAAATAAGCATTAACGTGGGCTGACATGTTCGTTATGTATTTTGTCATTTCAAAGAAAACAATGAACATGCCATGTTTCATGGTCGAGATAATGTCCCATATAAGCGGATTAGAAGGTCGTAAGTCTAGTTTACCCTACAGCATGTGGTTGACAAAGGTTTTTACCAAATTTGGAGTGAATTTGAAAGATGGGGTTGTAAATGAGAGGGATCATGATCCATTTGACTACCGAACCATCACTCATGCTTTAGGCTTCACTTTTGACGAAGCGGTTGATAAAAAGGTGAAGGTGAAAAAGAGGGGTGGACTTGTAGCTGACAAAGGGCAGAGGAAAAGGGGGCCATGGGCCAAGTGGAGAAGAGGTTTATGGAGTTATTCCATCGATTGGGAGAAAAGTTGATGAGACGTTGAGTAATCCACATGTCCTTGTGGAGGCCGGAATGGTACAAGAAATTATCAAAGGTGCATATTTGGAACTTTTTCCCGATGATTTCATGCATGACCTTAGGAAGAGGATGCATTTGGAGGTGATGGAAGGGACCGCTCCAACAGGGTTCGACAGGCAGAAGAGGAAACTGTAGATAGCGGAGATGAAAATTATGGTAATAATTATTAAATTGGTTATTAAATTCATACTTTTTCTTTTATTAGGTCATTACAGAATGTGGAATAAGGTAATCTGATATTGTTTGGTAATGACATAAATATGTCTAGGCATTACTAAAACTTAAAAAGTTGGTGGTAGGTAATCTGCCATCATTTAGTAATCACCAAAAGAGTTTCAATCATTACCTAAGACTGATAAATTTAAGATTATGTAATCTGAAATAGTTTTAGTGATGTCTTGAACATATTTAGATATTACCTAATGTTAAAAGGATTAGGGTATGTATTATTGTGCTTTTTTTAGGTAATGAGATAGGTAGAAGAGGAATAAGGTAATATGATATTGTTTGGTAATGACATAAACATTGTTAGGCATTTCCTAAAACTTAAAAAGTTGGTGATAGGTCTTCTGACATAGTTTTGGTAATGACTTGAACATGATTAGGCATTACTAAACGTTAATTTTTTTTAAGTAGGTACTATGCTTATTTTAGATAATGATTTTTCATCGTTACCAAGTTTTATTAATGTCAATATATTTGATTGAATTAGTTATTATTCCACAGGTTTTGATCATGCTGATGGTAATGGTGATGGAGAGAAGAGGAAGATGATGGAGAAGTAAACAAGACTTATGCCTATGACCCTAAGACTTAAATTGATGTGTAATATCTGGTGCTTGAATTAGATATTTATAATATGGTTTTATAATTAGGATTTATAAATGCTATTTGATTTTCAATGATAATGTTTGTTTAGGTAGTTGGTACTATAGCTTTTTTGTGGACATACTTACTATTACGCTTGTAATGTTGTCTTTCCATTAGGATATATGGATTGTATTTGGTTTTGAAGCATAATGTTTTCTTTGCTTATTGGTAGTATAACTTATA